>NW_026922334.1:0-19268 GCF_032062105.1 Saccostrea cuccullata | reverse complement strand
AAAGATTAAATAATTCAAAGCACTAATTGAATAAGAATATTAAAGGAATTTTTTTTTGCGCATACCCAAACTAGTCATTTGAAAATAAAATTATCAATGCGTATAACTTTGTCGAAAGAGTTCTTCGACACAATTCCTTGATTTGCATGAAAGAGAAATAGTCATATATTAGTTAAATTTGAATGAAATATTTCATTCAACTGTTCTTAATTTCCTTTCAATACACTAAATAAACAGTTTATAATCATATTTTCAATTCATTCGATTACAACAAATTGACTAAGTTGATTTTGATTGGATAACTTGCTAGGCACCACAATGTGTTGCACTGCATTGCAGCAGAGTGCATTATGGTGCAGGTATACTTGTATTTCAACAAGCACAAATATTTCACTAGTCAATGCTTTAGAAACAGTCCCCACCATCCACCCTCCAAAGTTACCCTTTATATACAATTTTCTCTTGCGGCTGATTCTAAGTGGCAAAATTTGCATAATGTAAGTTTCTAACAAAGTTCGATAATCAAATTATGCCCCTTTGAACAACGTGGACAAAACGCTTATGCAAATGTTCAGGCAAAATTAACGAATAACAGGCTTGTATACTATAAAAGACTAGAGAGTAACTCACTCATTAGCAATGTCGCATGTTAAGTTTGGTCTTACAATACTTTGTGAGTTTATCTCACTAAACAAGTACTGCTAACTGGCAAAGCAGTACCCATACAGAACAGCGCCTTTGATTGTTCTACGGAGTAATTGGGCGCTTTGTTTGATTGAGTTTCAAACTGTTAACTCATCTATCAAACAGGAAAAGTCGAATTTCTTTTAATGTTGAATTTAATAAAAATAGACCATGTATGATTTAAGTAGACGGTACCTTAAGCAATCACAATGAGATGCATTGCCGTGCACCATTTTTTATGTTAGAGCATTTTAATAGTTCGTTTCGCTAGACTTTAAAAAAAATCAAAAAGATAAATGAAAGAACTATATGCGGTATTAACCAACATTTGCCCCCCAAAATCAAACTTTGATGGAGTAATATTTAATTAAGTCCTTAAACAGGGGAGTATATGCTGACTTCAAAGCACTGAATAATTTCATAAGTAATGACGTCATATGTACGTAATGACGTCACAAATATGACGTAAATTTCAGTTTTTTATGAATTTTGCAGAAAAATGTACATATTTCGTCGATATTTTAAATAAAAGTCACCGAGCGCATGTGTGTTCAGGATTAATATTTTGATATAATGTGTAGAATGATAATATCAATGAAATATGTCAATATTGTTCCTGAACACACATGCGCTCTATAAATTCTAAAGCTTAAATTGTTGAAATTTTGTCCATTTTGTCCTCTTTCTGAAAAAGGATATAAAATCGGACTAGTTTGTGACGTCATAAAAACAGAAATTGTGAATACACTGCTCTGGAACTATAATATTTTCTGTTAACTTATATTTCTCGTACAATTTATTGAATTCAGCATATTTCAGGAAGTTTTCAAAATTTGACTTTTGTGGGGGCATACATATGCAATATACCGCATATAGTTCTTTAAAAAGTTTTTTTTTTCAACCATATTTTTAATTTAAAAAAAATGTAAAACAAAATTGCACTTATTAATCTTTGATTGACATAAAAAAAAAAAACATTGTAGTGCAATATAAGTGTAGGTATAAATTCTTAATATTGAGATAAGAAGCATTAATATGCGTGCAAATAAAAATCAAATGACTCAACAGTCACATAGGAGTTCATTCCTTCCAGATATTTTTCGCTTACCCAAACTAGTCGGTCGATAAAAAATTATCACTACATAGCTTTATCGAAAGAGTCCTCCCACATACGCGTAAGTGCTGGAGTGTTTATTGAGATTTGTATGAAAGAGAACAGTCACATACTAATTAAATATAAATAAAATAGTTCATCCAGTTTGTTTGTTTTGTTTTGTTTTTCAAAAAGATATTCAAAGCACTAATTGAGAAGAAAATTTAAGGATTTTTTTGCACATACCCAAACTAGTTGTTGGATAAAAAATTATCAATATATGTAACTTTATCAAAAGAGTCCTTCGACATATACGTAAGTGCTGGAGTGTTTATTGAGATTTGTATGAAAGATAACAGTCACATATCAATTAAATGGTAATAAACTATTTCATCTAGTTTGTTTGGTTCTTTTTTTTTATATATAAAAGATTAAATAATTCAAAGCACTAATTGAATAAGAATATTAAAGGAATTTTTTTTTGCGCATACCCAAACTAGTCATTTGAAAATAAAATTATCAATGCGTATAACTTTGTCGAAAGAGTTCTTCGACACAATACCTTGATTTGCATGAAAGAGAAATAGTCATATTATATTAGTTAAATTTGAATGAAATATTTCATTCAACTGTTCTTAATTTCCTTTCAACACACTAAATAAACAGTTTATAATCATATTTTCAATTCATTCGATTACAACAAATTGACTAGGTTGATTTTGATTGGATAACTTGCTAGGCACCACAATGTGTTGCACTGCATTGCAGCAGAGTGCATTATGGTGCAGGTATACTTGTATTTCAACAAGCACAAATATTTTACTAGTCAGTGCTTTAGAAAAATTCCCCACCATTAACCCTTTAAAGTTACCCTTTATATACAATTTTCTCTTGCGGCTGATTCTAAGTGGCAAAATTTGCATAATGTAAGTTTCTAACAAAGTTCGATAATCAAATTATGCCCCTTTGAACAACGTGGACAAAACGATTATGCAAATGTTCAGGCAAAATTAACGAATAACAGGCTTGTATACTACATAAGACTACAGAGTATCTCACTCATTAGCAATGTTGCATGTTAAGATTGTGTCTTATAATGTTTTGTGAGTTTATCTCACTAAACAAGTACTGCTAACTGGCAAAGCAGTACAGAACAGCGCCTTTGATTGTTCTACGGTGTAATTTGGAGCTTTGTTTCGATTGAGTTTCAAACTGTTAACTCATCTATCAAACAGGAAAAGTCGAATTTCTTTTAATGTTGAATTTAATAAAAATAGACCATGTATGATTTAAGTATACGGTACCTTAAGCAATCACAATGAGATGCATTGCCGTGCACCATTTTTTATGTTAGAGCATTTTAATAGCTCGTTTCGCTAGACTTAAAAAAAAAATCAAAAAGATAAATGAATTAAAAACATTTTTTTTTAACCATATCTTTAATTTAAAAAAAAATGTAAAACAAAATTGCACTTATTAATTTTTGACATAAAAAAAAACGTAGTAGTTCAATATAAGTGTATGTAAATTCTTAATATTGAGATAAGAAGCATTAATATGCGTGCAAATAAAAATCAAATGACTCAACAGTCACATAGGAGTTCATTCATTCATTCATTCATTCTTGATGTCAACTTCAGAGTACTTGTGTGCACAATCAGAATCTTTTTTACTCTCACTATGGGGAAGTTTCACTCTACAACACTGGCAATCTCTAAAAAAAATGTAGCACTTGATTCGAGGTATTTCTTCGTGTACACACCTTCTGGTTGACGAGCAAGCACATACTTATGACCCTTTAAATAAAAAAAAGCTTTTATTTCGACTAATTTTTTTTTAATTTCACCAAGATGAAATTTTAAGTAGATAATCTTAATTACAATGTACAGTATCTATTAACAGTGGGTCCTGCCATCCGAGTTCAGTATAGGCCAATAAAAAAGAAACTATCTGTTGCGTTTCATTATTCGTTTGCATTTTCATATCTGTTACATTTGAGAGAAATGAGCTTGTTGCTAATTTGTTTTGTTAATAATGTTCATCAATTTTGTACTTTCTGTACTAAGATATATTAATTGTCATTTTTTTAAATATGCAAATTGTAATAGAATTAACGTAAGTCTAGCGAAAAGTAGAAATTGTGAGGAATAGATTGATTTTTTTTTATCAGTCGTTATGTAGGGCACAAAATAAGTCCTGTTTTCAATAATCACAAAATAAGTCCTGTTTTCAATAATCACTATGTAGTAAATCAAATGATGGATGTGAGTTCAAGTTCCAGTCTTTTTAGATCATTTCTGGATTCTTTTACTGGATTCACAAATCCAATAAATGGCAATCATGATGACGTGCACATTAATGTGGACATACCAAGCTTTCTAAAAGTCACCACCAATAAGAGGAGCTTTACTGTGAACTTTGACCAAGAAAAATATGAAACTATTTTTTCATATTTGCAACAGGAATTGTTATGTGAGAAAACTACTAAGGGAGATGGCCATATTTTTAAGACTAGTTAACGTTGTAGATCTGTTACAGCTACAATTTACAGAAGTACCTCGGTACTCCATATTCAGGGGAGTACAGCATCATCATGGTGCGAGAAATTCATTGAGGAAATAAGTGTTTACGCATGTGACATAAATGAAACAAATATCATTATTTCCCAACCGCCGCCACAAATGGCATCTACGCCAAGGAGGAACCTATCGAATTATGCTCCGTGTAATGAAACTAAAGAATGCAGCAGGTGCTGTAATTCTGCCTTACGCGTGGAGGAACTTTCATCAATTGTTCAACGCTTAACGCAGGAAATCGAGTCGTTAAAAAAGGAACTGAGTGAAAATGCAAATAAACGTGTAACCAGTTCAAGTACTCAGACAACCTGTACAGTCCTCAAACATAAAGGCAATTGTACAAATGATCTGCCAAAGGCTTCTAACAATGTCACTTCTAGACATGTACAGTGTAATGAAGTTATACCAGAAGTATCTATGAAAGAAAGCTCTACAAACACAGAACCACAACAACCTGTGCACCGGAAACTAGGAAACAATTCCGTCCAGAAACAACGTAATTCCACATCTAGCAACCAGCAGAAAACTACACTCCTGATCGGAAGTTCAATTCTGCAACGTATTAAAACCCGTGGGTTATGTTCAAATGTTAGTGTGAGTACCAACAGAGGAGCCAGCATTTCTTATATTCGTAAGAAATTGCAGCAATACGATGTGTCTTCTCTAGAAAATGTCATAATTCAGGCTGGAGGAAATGATGCCTCAAATAAACGGAATATGGAAGCAGTAGAAAATGACTTTTCCGAGATAATAATGGATCTGAAGAAGAGGAATTCAAATATTAATGTTTTCATTTGTGAAGTCATGCCTCGAAAAGATGCATTGATCATTGATGTGAATGAAGCTATCCGTTTTGTGTGCGAAGAGTATGGTGCGACAGTGATTAAATCAAGTCAAATTTTCAAAGCCTGGAATTCCCCTTTATACTGGAAGGACGGTATACATTTATCTGACCAAGGAACCGCCTCTCTGTTGAAACTATACAATAAGCATGCCCCAGTTCTGAAGCAACATCAAGTACCGGCTCCCTCCGCATCGATGAAATATACGTGCTGCTACTTCTGTGGAGAACAAGGCCATTCATCCCGGAATTGTAGACATGGGAGCAAAGTAGACTGTTGGCAGTGTGGGGAACCTGGCCACAAACAAAAGTTCTGTCCGTACTAGAACAGGGGCAACGAATGTCTGGCCGAATATACAGAGAGTATTTCATTAAGTCTGCAAAATAACTTTTTACCTCTCGAAACTTTATGTTCAGAATGTAACAAAAATTCATGTAAATGTATCTTAAAAAATTCTCAGATAGAATTTTCAGCTGCCAAAAATATACATTATCTCAAAACTAAGCAAAAATCTAATTCTAAACAGGAGATAAACAAAAGCCCTAGCCCTGAAAGTCTAAATTCTACCAAAGCAATAAACATCTCTAATAAATGTGCCCCGACAAATTCTGGTTTTGGTCTAGTTAAAAAAGGTTTGCGTTTCGGAAATTTTAACGTGTGTCATCTTCTACCAAAATTAGACGAAATGAAATTAATTTTACAAAATGAACGATCTATGGATGTGTTGGGGCTTTGTGAATCTTTTTTAAATGAACAAATTGGTGACGCAGATTTGAATATAGATGGTTATGTACTTGAAAGAAAAGATCGACAAAATAAGGGAGGTGGTGGAATAGTTATTTATGTCTCAAATAATTTACCTATAAGCGTCGACAAGATTTAGAAATTAGTAACATAGAAACAATATGGTTAGAAATCAATTTAAAAAACACAAAGCCTATCCTCTATTGTTCTGCATATCGCCCACCATCTGCACCTACCTGCTGGGTGGAGGACCTAGCTAGGGAGATAAATCGTGCCTCCTGCTGTGATGACCAAGAAATCATACTTACAGGTGACTTTAATATTGATCTACTAAAAGACCCCCCTCTATCCTGGACATCTGCACTAGAAGAATTTGGACTAACTCAATTAATTACCACACCTACTAGAATTACTAACACCTCATCTACCCTTATTGATCATTTCTACACTACCCAACCTGACCTCATCTGTGAAATCCAAGTACCACCCATAGCTATGTCTGACCATTACCCTGTTTGTGCAACACGCAGATCTAACAGCATGCAGCGTAAGGGAAAACACACTGAAATTCAATAACGCGACTTTAAGAATTTTAATGAAGAAAAATTTCTTTCCGATTTAAAAAGTGTCAATTTTGATGCCCTTACGAATTTGGACAATCCTAACGATATCTTAGCGAACTTTTACAATATGTTTAATACTATTCTAAATAGTCACGCTAAAGTAAAGACTAAACGTGTGAAAACTGAGTCTCGTCCAAAATGGTTAACACAAGAAATTAATGATGCTAGACAATTACGAGATTACTATCATCAACACAAAGACTTTGAAAATTTTCGACATTGGAGGAATAAAGTTACGCTTTTGATTAATAATGCTAAATGTACTTATTATAAATCAGCTATTGAGGAGAGCTCTAATCCTAAAGAACTCTGGAGCTATCTGAACCATTTATCCTCAAAGCCAAAATATTTTTTTCCTACTCATATTAAGGACAACGGATCAGAAATTAACGATACACAAGGTATTGTCAATGTTTTTAATGAACACTTTACAAAAATTTCTAGCAATTTATTAAATGAATTACCAAAGCGTAACTTTAAACCAGAAAAGTTGAAAGAATTCACAAAGTCAAAACTTAATGATGAAAATGTATTTAGCTTACTTCCTATAAGACAAGACGAGGTCTTCTCAATGCTATGCAAACTTGACATTAATAAATCGGCAGGTATAGATTTCATTGGTCCCCGCCTCTTAAGACTCTCTGCTGATATAATTTCTAAGCCTATAACTCATCTAATTAATACTAGCATTACTAATGGCATCTTTCCTTTGCATCTGAAACAAGCTAAAGTCACAGTCACCCCTATATATAAAAAGGGCGATAAAAATGATCCAAGTAATTACAGACCAATATCAATCTTACCGACTTTATCAAAAATTTTTGAAAAACATGTTGCTAATCAAGTACGTGAATTCACCAGAGCTTTTGACCTCATTACAAACTCACAGAGTGGCTTTAGGGAATTCCATTCTTGCCAAACGGCACTAACCAACTTACTGACAGCTGGTTGCAAGCAATGGATCAAGGGAATCTCACTGGCATAGCATTTCTAGATTTCAGTAAAGCATTTGATTTAGTCAGTCATGATCTCTTAATTGAGAAATTGAGGCACTATAACTTTTATTTACTTACAATTAAATGGTTTCAGTCTTATTTAAATGAAAGAACCCAAAGTGTTATCAAAGTACTGAAAGTACTGTTAGACGGAGGCTTCATGTATGAGAGAACACAAAAGAAATGTATTTGTCATACATTGCTGTTAAGAATATTATGAGGAATAATGTGTATTTTTTTTTCAATTCAACATTTTTTAAAAGGACACTCCAATATTCATGAGATTGTTGGGATATTATAATTTCATCTTCACCTTGATTAAAGTTCACTGTTATTTAGATCAGATACTTTCAATATTAAACCTTTCAACGTAAGAAACAGTAATTGACTAGGCCTGGTTGACATAAAACTTAGACGGGCTAACTTTTTATCTCAGTCTCACTTAAGGAATATATAGTGAGACTGAGATCAAAAGTGAGCCTGTCTAAATTTTATGCCCCCAGGCCCGGTTTGATGAATGTAGGTCTAGTATGTTCTAGTCATGAGCCCACTGGCGGAATTAAAAGGGGCTCCAGGCCCCCTAGGCCTCCCTTTTGAGTCCAAAAATACACAATATTTGATAAATGAATGTTTTAATTGTGGCTCTGGGCCCCTTCCCTGACCTCAAACTGGTCCCCCTTTTTCAATATTTCTGGATTCAGCACTTGGCCTCAGCCAGTCAGGAGTTTCCATATTTCAAGATATCTTATTTATAGGTCACAGAGACTTACTGTTAACATAGTAACATGTGTGTATGACATGTAACAGCTACCAAAATCAAAATTTCTCGGCCTTATTGTAATAATGTTATGATATGAGCCAACATGGAAAAAGAAGCAGCCAGATAATTGGACATGAACAAAATAATACTAGTATAATATTGTACAGTTTGTCTTAAATCTCTGTGATACAAAATGGGGTGACCTAGCTTGAAAGCAACACAGAATTTTTTTTTAAGTAATACAACTTCATTAACATGCAAAAAATGTTCGTGCAAGAACACAATTTTTTGAGTGGAATAAAATATTTTACTTTTTTACTTTATGTAAACAGAACAATAAAATTCATCAGACTTGTTATTTCACAAGTTTAAATTGTCTTTGGAGAACTATAATATCGCTTACAATAACAAAGAAATATCTTGACAAATTTGACAATCAATATTTCTGGAAGTATTTTATCATATGACAGATTTAACCCCAAAAATGTCTTTCTTTAATCGTATACCAGTTGAAATGGTTGTCCTTTTCAGTTTATCTGTTTAAAACAATCATTAACAATGAGAAATGATTACAAATTACGTAGAAAAAAAATTATAAATATATAACTATGATTTCTGCTTTTCAGTAACTCTGTTAAAACAATCACTTTACCAATGATGTAGGGTAAAAAAATTGACATGAATACCAATGATAAGAAATACATGTAATCTTGTCTATAAAACAAATAATTAAAGTTTGAGATGTGAAAGAGGTAAAACACGAGTATCAAATGCAAATAAGGATAAAAGATATGACAATTAGACAACTTATCAAATGCAAATAAGGATAAAAGATATGACAATAAGACAACTTATTTTCAGAAGATATAATTTTTAATTATTAATCAGGATACAATGTGATAAATCATGTAAATCCTATGAACCAAGATTTGGGTTGTAACCAAGGGTCAAACGTAACAAATGCATATTGATCTCAATATCAGAGTTGCCGTTTGTTTCTCTCTTACATGTATCTAATGTGAGGGTACGCCAAACACTCAAACCGCTTGTAGAAAGTGTAAATTTATTTTCATGTGTTTCCTAAAATTATACATATCAAATAAACAATTCAAAACTAAATACTATGCATTTGTTTATTCATCGATCCTTGTCAGATTACAAAACTCACAAGAAACCTATTGACGCAAGCGTCAAAAATCGGCCGCAAACCAATTTATCGGTCCTTTCAAGAAGAAATTAGAAAAAGGAATGAAAAATGAGATTACAAACAGCAATCAAGCACAAAAAATTCCATTAAAACTGAAATGCTTGATCTATTATTAAAATATCTTATATTTATCCCTGTGACATAAAACATTTGCATGCGACATTGCAGGATTTTCTTCAATACATAATACGTACATTGCATAGTCATCTGCGTCTCCACACTTAGTTTGATACAGGCGAATTCTGGTGGAAGTTTTTACAATTAAATATAAAACTTAAGTTTAAACTTATCTGTAATTAGAGATAGTTTTTACTTTAATAAAAGAAACAATTGATAAGTGGGGCTCCTCGATCACTCTCCGTGGATGTTACCCCCCGCCCCCCCCCCCCCAAATTCCCTCTAGATCCGCCACTACATTTCTTCTCGTTCTTGTTTTGGTGTTAGAATCGGCGGGAAAAGGCTCGGCATATTGTAAAACGCGCTTTATCATAGTCTGTTGGAACAAACCTCCTAATATTCTATCTGATAAAAAATTAATAGTAAATCCCATCTTCTTTACATATTCCGTATGAAATGTATTTATATAGGGTGAATTCACCATGCATCGGATACCCTTGTACTTCAACAAGTTCTAGCGATATCGCTACCGACGGAAAATTATCAAAATGGAGTTTAACATTTAGTTTGTGATTAAAATATCAATTTGGGACACAATTATATGCCCTTTATTTAGAAAATATCCTCAAAAATCGAGTTTTTAGGAATAACTCAAAATTCACCATGGATCGGACATTGTTTACCATGCATCGGACAGACGGTATTTTGACTGGATAAATATCATACCTTTATTAAAGTGCTTTAAAATCCTTGATATGGATATATTTTTATCTTTTATCTAAGAATTAACCCTCAATTTAAATCTAATTGACGATATCGTTGCACAAATGTAGAACGATTCAAGAGACCTCACTCTGCCTTAAAAATGCTTTAAAATGCTTATAATGCGGTAATTCGCGCCTTTTTTCATGGTTTATCATACTCTGGTTTGTAGAAATAAATTGAGTCAAATTCCAGACGTCATACATCGATAACCTGTATTTTGACTGAAAATATAGAGTTTTTATTTTCCTTTTCCGCAAAAAACAGCTATCAGCTGGGTTCTGTATGAAAATGGTAGTGCTTACCTTTGCATCGGAAAGTGTCCGATGCATGGTTAATTTGTGTCCGATGTACGGAGAAATGAACATACTAGTGAAAACCAGCTTTTAAAAGAATTATACGAACATTGAAGTGAAATTTCTTTAAAATTTATGTAAAATTATCAATCTTTGACTTTATTCACCAAAGTCTGCCTCGTTCCGTTGAAGTCGAATTTTAAGAACGATAACTCTAAAAATCGCAAAATCTTAAATTCCTGGTTGTTCCCCTTTGATGATGTAAAATATGACGTAACTTCAAGGCCATTCTTGGGGTATTTTTATCACAACATGATAATAACAATCGGTATCATTAAAAAATTTAAGTCTTCAGCTTCAAGACAGAAACAAATAAATACACGGAACTCTTAAGTTGAAAGAGAGTTTATTGTCTAAAGTTGTCCGATGCAAGGTATGTGTCCGATGCATGGTGAATTCACCCTACACGTCATTTTAAATATATTCGACAAATCCTGTTTATTTAGAAAAAGTAGAACTGTTTGTTTATACTTGTATGTGACGCGATCTTTGTTTTAGACTATGCCTATCCTGGCTGCCGGTGTACCAGTGAAACTCAGAGACGCTCTAAAAATAGAATTCCCAAGGTAATGAAAACAATTCCACCGATAGATGGTGCTTGGTGAATCCACATTGTTTACATTCTTGGGCAAGACAATCCCTATACACGGAGGCTGTCATACAGCCTCCGTCTAAAAATTGGTGCATGTTCTTCTGATATCTTACCTATCACAGCAGGGGTGCCCCAGGGATCTATTTTAGGTCCACTGCTATTTTTATTGTACATAAATGACCTCCCCCTATGTGTCAATCACTGTAATATTGATATGTTTGCAGATGATGCAACTCTGCATTTATCTGATAACAATGTACATAATATTGAAACATTTTTGAATTATGATTTATGCGAAATTGAAAACTGGTGTTTACAGAACCAAATGATTCTGAACACGAACAAATCAAAATCTATGCTTATGTGTACACAACAAAAAAGGTCAAAATTAGATATTCCAGAACTTAATACAGAAATTTCTGGAGAAAAGCTTGAAAATGTTAATGTTGAAAAACTCTTAGGTGTCTATATAGATCAAAATCTTCATTATAATTATCATGTAGATTCAGTTTGTAAATCCTTAACATACAAGTTATTTACACTCCGTAAAATTAAGAAATTTCTTCCATTAAATACCAGAAAACTTTTTTATAATGCATATATTTTGCCTCCAATAAACTATTGTCTTACAATATGGGGCAATGCATCTAAAACTAGCATTGAAAGAATTCATAAACTTCAGAAACGGGCTGCTAGAATTATTCTTGATGCAGCACCCGACGAACAATCAAAACCATTGTTTGAAAAACTGGGATGGCTAAATGTATTTGAATTAGTCACACTACATAAGTGTATTTTATTGTACAAAACTTTTTATGGTATGAGCCCCGAATATCTCCAGGACCTTTTTGTTTTGTTTTTCATAGCAATGATTCCTATTCCTTACGTTCAGAATTAAATTATAATCTTCGTTTACCAAAACATAGAACAATTTTATTTACAAATTCTATTCAATATTCAGGTGTAAATTTATGGAATAACCTACCATTACATATAAAATTATCACCAACCTTACCTATTTTTAGACGAAATGTAGAAAAAATTATAATTAGCCAACGTATGTAAATAAATTTGAATATGTCCTTTGTACAAGATGTTTGACTATTACTATTGTTTAAGACAATGTCTCTTGAACAATTAATATTGACTTCTTTATTAATTTTGAATCTATATCTCATTTAGATGTACATTACATTATGCACTAACGAACTCTACATGTTTTATCTTTGATTGTATCATTTTATGTAATATGTTGTTTGAAATTAGAAGGCCCCGGGGAAGAATAGTACCTGGTACTAATCGGGTTACCTTCTCTAAATAAAGCATTATTATTATTATTATTATTATTATTATTATTATTATTATAGGTCGGTTTATCCCACCAGTTTGTTTAAATCAGGAATTGACATATTGCGTATAACCACTAAATTACAAGGAACTCTACATTTTTATGTACTTTATCATGTCACCTTACGCTTTGGTTACTGGTTTTATTTTTGTGATTTGACCTGATGTCATTTCGACTTATTGGCTGTGGTAAGTTTTTTGATTTATGTTTGTATGAAGCGGACAATGTGGGGACATTATGATAAGTATAATCTGTCCAGCCAAGCCCGAATTCAAAGCATGTTTCATCAAATATAATTTGACTGAGATGAAATCCCCTGGTCTTCGCAAAAGAAAAAAAAAGAAAATTGCATATCCTGAAAATTAAGCAAAAAATTATTTAATATACAAACTGAGAGACATAAAGATTTACAACTACATATAGACAATCTGTATATATTTTAGTCAGTGGTACAGTGTATATACCGGTATACTAAAAAGAAATTATTTTAACACAATAACATTCGTGGATGTCACCGTGCCCATTCTGCATCTAGAATTTATGAAGCATAACATTGATATGACCATCTCATACATGTACCATATGTACGACCTTGTTCATTGTTAAACTTTAGGCATCTTCTCCGTTACTACATGTAAGACATTGAACCATTCTCTTAACGTTGAAAGGTGGTAACATTTTAAAGTATGTTAAAAATATACATTTACCGAGAAATTTTAATCTTAGTTGAGCACACATTTTGTTTAATTATATTTGTCTCTATACAGTAGATATTGAGTAAATGAGGTAGAGAACCTTTTATCTATAAATGCATACGCTGAGCGCTTTTTGGGGGAGAAAAAGAAATAGATATCAGAGTTATTTAACTAAAGTTACTGTATTTTTCTGATGACATTGGAAATTAAAAGCCTTCCATACTTAAAGCAATATAAGCTGATTTGTGATAATTTTATTTTGCTATAAAAATGTGTCATTATGATTAATTTATATGTAACTTAAACCTTTATGTGCAATTAGACTAAATTAAAGAATTAAATTGTTTCAAAAGAAAGATCTCTGAACAATCAAATATTTTTTTTTATTATTTACGAAAACAATATTGTACAATGTAATTTTGTATCATTAAGAGCTTGTTCTTCTATTACAAATATTAACAACAGACGTTTATAAATTTTCTTTTTCTTTGAAATATTTAATGGCAACTTTGCAACAGAAAATTTTAACATCAAAGTCGCAGCTTATTTTACTTTTAAGGAGGTGAAGGACATCTTCTTCAACCTTTGACTGAAGCACTCGAAAGAGCTAGCGGGCCATGAATAGAAAAAAACAAAAACAAAACAAAACAAAGGAGTATAGTCCACTGGATGTTATTCAGGCAGGTGTTTCGCAGAGATCTATTCTGAGACCCTTCTTTTTAGTTTACATAGATTATTTTGTTAATGACATTTATTGTATTATGTCTCTTTGTTGACGATATAGGTAAAAAAAAATCATGTCAGAACAAGGCAATTTATCAACCACATGTGTCCAAGAAAAGAAATCTGCGATGGAAAGTCAAATAGTTAGCTAATATAACTGAACGTTTTCTCTTTTCTACTCAAAAGCAATTTCAAAAACAAATCAACCCACGTTATTGTAGAAGCCCTTTCCAATTGCAAGATTACGGTATATTTCACAATTTCAAGGCAGTTGAAATCGATTTCAAAACAAATGGTAAATAATTTTCTTCTTAGACAAAAAGTTTTATGTTTTTTAAATAAATAATAAATATTATGTCAATAATTGATATAGATGTTTAACGTCCCTTTCAAGAACTTTTTACTTACAGGTACAATCATGTACATCGAGACGCTTGCCGATGGAGGGAGGCAAATTTTAAACCTGTACTAGCACTTAGGGCCATTGAGCAGCTAGTTAGGGATTACTGCGAATCGGGAGCTCGGTTTGTATTGTCCCATCCAATGGACCGGTCTCCCCGTCCCGCTGTGGAATTTAAATCCGCCACGTAAGGATTGATACCTTCCTCTGCGACTCGATCTCAAACGCTCTAATCACTGCGCCACGTCTGAACCGAACAGAATTTATTAATCTCAGTCTGTACAATTTTACAATTGTATTCAAATATATAAGTTTGAACAATGGTGACAAATAAAAACAAATTATAGCACGCGTGAGTATGAGGATAGACAAACAGTACAAATATAGACTTAATATAGATCTTTACTCTTTAATTCGGAGGGAACATTTTAGCATTTTTTTAAAATAAATGTACACAGTTTTCTTATAAAGAATTGTTTTTTCTGAATTCATTATTTCTGTGAATTCAATTACATTTTTAAATCGCATGATATCGCCAAGTACAGTGTATTTTTTTTTCAAATTTCAGTTCGTCTTTGACATTGTATACTACTACTAGTATTATGCAATTTAGAGTCTTTGATAAATTTTGTTTAAGATTAAGGACAGATGATACAAAAAATGGATGCCTGGTCTGGTATATATATTTTTGGGTCTATTTTTGTTGCAAATGAAACAAATAATGAATTTCTAAAATACTGGAAACCTTTCACGATGTTCAAAGTTCTAACTTTCTGCAACCATCCTTATAAATCTTTTCAAATATTTTTCACTTTAAATCCCATTTCTGTGAAATTTTGAATGAAAAATTAAAAACCACGCGGTGAAACTTGTTACTCATCTAAACATGACTCAAATTGTTATTTAATATTTTTTGACAAAAGTCTGTTTGTATCATCTGTCCGTAAGAAGTAATTCACATAATTCACACAATTTTATGTGTATTCTGTCTGCAATTTCATCATTCGGAAATCCCCAAACTTCACATCCAAACAGCAATATAAGCTGAACAATTTTATTAAACAGGTCTAACTGACCTCGTATTGATAAATTATGTATGCGACCTTTCTTAAATTCTTAAGAATTTAAAATATTGCTGTATTTGCTTTGTTTTGTTTTGTTTTGAACATATTTTATTGACAAGCAAAAGGATAAGAAACAAGTTCTAACAACTTACTAGTCCTTCTCCTTAAAAAAACACATAATAATTGTCATGCAAAATAGTAGCAAAAACGTGTACAAAGATTCAATAATCTACAGGATTCATTTATATACTTATGAACATGTATTTGCTTTGCCAACTTGTTTCTGTTTTGCTTCTTTCAATGAACCCTATGCGCTAATTAAAATAACCAAATTAATCTTCAAAAAACTGTTCGCCGTATTTATATTCTAGTTTTTTCTTTTTTCTTTCCTTTACTTATTATTAAAACCTTTATTTTGTTAATATTAATCTTCAAATTCCATTTTCCGCAGTATTTCTCAAATCAATGACTTTTACTTGTAAGTGCTCAGCAGACTAATTGTCATTAATATCATTTTTATCAACTTTGTCCAAGAAAAAAAAATTAAATTAAACAGAGAGAAAGTAGACGACTAGTAAGTGAAATTGAATTTGTTTTCTGATTTCCACACAGAAACTCAACCGAAGCCCGCTCAAAAGATATATCACAATTAAAAGACATTTGCAATGAATTTCAAACATGTGGTAATTTTTTTCTTCTAGACGAAAAGTTTCATGTTTGCCAATAAATACCATGTCAAAGATTTTCACTGATATTTAAACATTTAGGTCTGAATCAAAATTGTTATACCCAGTAGTACTCTAAGGATGAACCTTCGTTTTGATATGTAGCCATATTTCAGGGTAATGGGATCAATCTACGGAGTACTATATATATATATCTCAGATTAAGTGTAAATTAATCAGAGACCGTGCTGACGTTGACGAAGATGCACTTATCTGTATAAACATCTCATTAACGAAAACAGTGATTCATAATGACTTTTACACTTGGTTACTGATCTTGAAAACTATATCATTTGTTAACGTCATTATGATTAATATTTAGCGCAGGGGGGGTGGGGTGGGGTGGAGAGATCGAAGATCCGCCAAAATCTATTCAATCACAGGCGCTTGACGTTTTTAACCTTAATTTTCATGAATAAAAATATCTTCTATACTATAATAACATGGCTTTGCTGTTCTTGAAAAGAAAAAAAAACATCCTTTTTATTCCTATGTAAAACTTTGCTTATCCAGTGTGGCCCCCGCCCTACTCCAGGGGTCATGGTTTGAACAAAAATTTGAATCTACACTACCTGAGGATGCTTGAATGATATTATAGGGGGTATTCTTCTTAATGAAAAGAAAGGTTTAAAACTCAAGCGCCTGTGTATTCAATACTAGTATATGCAAGTAAATCCATCTTAGCACAAAGATTCTAAATTGCTGTATTAGTCCAATATGATGTTAAGAATGTAAAAACTGTCCCTACCGCTGTCTAACCAGACATGCAACTTTACGACAGTATAATGTAATAATGGCAACGACAAAAATAAGCATGCACCGGACCATTCTCTCTCTAAATTGCATAGTTTCAAATTGACCAAACATTTAACCATTCTACGATGCCGTTAGAAAACAATGGAATATACCTGGGCAATGCAGGAAATCAATATGAATCAGGATACACCATCTTATTCTTGTATGTATTTTTTTTTTTTGGTCATTTTCATTGAAAAGTAAAAAGAAATTTTAGATATTAAAAAAAGTCCATAAAATCACAAAGATTAAACAAAGAAAAATATAATTATAAGACTATATTATATTATATGAACATACGAAGGCTCTGTCTCTCTCTCTCCATGGGAGTCGGGAGCAAATTTAAAGTTGGGGGGGGGGGCTAATCCCACAAAGAAAGATAAATCCAATTTTCAATGCCTATATAATGTATATTTTTGCAAAAAAAAAAAAAGAAAAAAAGGAAGGGGTTCCCTCTTGTCTCCCCCCGGTTCCGACGCCAATGTTCTCTTTCTCTCTCTCATTGGACTTTTTAAAAATGTGAAGAACTGACGCATACATGTACATTTAGGAATCTCCTTAGAAAAGTGGATGTATGAGGTTACGGTTACATGTAAACATAGGCCTTTACAGGTGTACCTGTACCTGCACACAAATAGTTCACTTGTTAGATTGATCGTTCACAGTAATGTTTTTCGATTAATAACTTTAATCCATGGAATTTGCGGTTTTAGGTTACACTCACCTTATCCAAAATTAACGAAGATAACTGTCCGCCCTAAGGGTCTGTAAATCCTGGAGAGTAAGTTCCTGGAAAATCTGCTGTAGTCCTTTTATGCACAAAGAAAGCAAAGGAAAGATTCCAATTTCACATTTTTTGAAAAGTATAATAAAAACATTTAAAACAATTTCCCCTTACAAACTGTTATAAATTTTCTTTGTAAATGAGCATATGTAATTCAAATTTCTTAAATTTATCAATTTTATAATATTTCGATCGCGAAATTTAAAAAAAAAAAAAAAAAGAGAGCGAGAAATAAATGAATGTTTTTATGTTATGATTTCTTTGTTACAGAAATACAAGCACCGCCTTATCCGTGTGTGGACTCGGGAAGAACTAATTGATAACAATGTGAACCATTTATTATTTTTTATTAATCAAATGTGACATTTATGAACGTTCATCGCGCATGTGCGATATTAGAGTCCATTTTATTTAGAAGTGTATAACTTGGCCGGCAGAGCGTAAGAATTTTTCATGTCGGCGTTAATTATCTCACTTGTCTATATATAGAAAGCTGTGACTGAAAGTTTGAAAATAAAATATGACTTACCATGAGAAACGCGATGCATTTGAATACTTTTATTACACAGAAATTGCCAAAAATAAAATAAATAAATAAATAAATAAAAAATAAAAAAATCTTGTTTTTATTTCTCTATTTATGACTCATAAAACGGAATCTTTATTTTTATTAGAGCGCACAAGAGCCTTTTAAGGTGCATAGACTGAAAGAACTATATGTGGTATTAACCAACATTTGCCCCCCAAAATCAAACTTTGATGGAGTAATATTTAATTAAGTCCTTAAACAGGGGAGTATATGCTGACTTCAAAGCACTGAATAATTTCATAAGTAATGACGTCATATGTACGTAATGACGTCACAAATATGACGTAAATTTCAGTTTTTTATGAATTTTGCAGAAAAGTGTACATATTTCGTCGATATTTTAAATAAAAGTCACCGAGCGCATGTGTGTTCAGGATTAAAATTTTGATATAATGTGTAGAATGATAATATCAATGAAATATGTCAATATTGTTCCTGAACACACATGCGCTCGAGAAATTCTAAAGCTTAAATTGTTGAAATTTTGTCCATTTTGTCCTCTTTCTGAAAAAGGATATAAAATCGGACTAGTTTGTGACGTCATAAAAACAGAAATTGTGAATACACTGCTCTGGAACTATAATATTTTCTGTTAACTTATATTTCTCGTACAATTTATTGAATTCAGCACATTTCAGGAAGTTTTCAAATTTTGACTTTTGTGGAGGCAAACATATGCAATATACCGCATATAGTTCTTTGAGGTTAATATTTTCTCAAATTTTCCGTATATCATGACTTAAGCCATTGCATTTCACACGAATATTTAATAAATATCTTTTTTCATTTCGATT
>NW_026922333.1:0-19085 GCF_032062105.1 Saccostrea cuccullata | reverse complement strand
TTCAATCCATTTTTAAGGATTAAAATATGCAATCTATGAAGTTCCTTATCATGTTTGCCAGAATTTTGAGTTGACTTATTTTTTCCTCACAGATCTGTCAGATCAATGAGAGTCCTATATTTGTGAGATTGAACCCCCTCGCTCGACAGTCAGATGTAAGTATCCTCTGTTTTACTTGATCTGATGTCTATTGGATTGAGGTATTGAGTTACACATTATTATATATTCTCACCTTGTCTATTACAGCTCCCAGTGACAATCTATGAGTCAGTTATCGATCTTGTTAACAATGAAGTAAGTATATTTATACCTGATGAACAAATATCCGAATTCGTGTTGAAAGAGATCAATAATTATAACCTACAGGGTATACTCTATTTCTCAACAGGGACTGACAAATACATTTTTAGGCACTTGTCCAAGGACACCTTAAATTCACCAGCCCCAGGTGTCGGGCAATGGGAGTTCTCAGCCCTTGCTCTATCTCCTAGTATTTGTGGCTTTAATAGAAGTTCAAATATAGCTATTTTTAAACATAACATTCTGGGTCAGTAGAAAACCATAATCACAATTTTTTTTCTTGTTAGGCCACCATGTTATTTGTGGAGTTACAGTACACTCTGGCCACTGAGGAAGCAGAGAGAATAGGGGTAGATCACGTGGCACGGATGTCTACCTCAGATACCGGAGAAGGGTCATCAGGTATAGTGGTTCTTCAGGAATTAGTGGTAGATCAGTGTTTCAGACATAGAAGTACATGTATAATCAATCAGTGCAATCATTTTGACATGTCTTTTGTCACACTGTTGTAGTGCACATTAAGATATTATTTAGAATTGTGAGAAAGTTGCTAATTAATAAATGTCTTGAAATCAAGGAGTATCTACTTATGTGCTTTAATCTGATTTATTGATGACCTTCCTTTTGCGATCTGTACACTGTTTTACATAGAGGAGCTAAATTCTAAAAGGCTGGGGTTGTATCAATGTCTCTTGGATGATAAAATGTTTCTCACTTTATTGCAGTTGCTGAACACCTTATTGCCCAACACAGCTCTATCAAGATGTTGCACAGTCGGGTCAAGCTCATTCTGGAGTACATTAAGGCCGTACAGGCTGGTATGTAAGATAGATAACTCTAATACTGTAGTATGTAAGATAGATGACTCTCATACTGTAGTAAATTAAGGTGTAAAGGCCGGTATGTAAGATAGACAACTATTCTACATAAGCATACTAAAGCTGTACCGGCTGGTTTGTAAGACAGATAACTCTTAAAATGTTTGTTAATGCTGTTTAGAGTGGTATGTAAGACTGATAACTCTTGTACTGATAACTCTTGTACTGAAGTATATTAAGGAATAATTGCTTGGGGGGATTTAATTCATCACAGTTTTGTAAGTAATGATTCAAACTTTTGAATTATATTTACATTCAATAGGAAAGTTTTATATAAAAAAAAAAAGGATACACAAATTGTAACCACATAATGTATATTTTGTTTATAACAAGACAGTTCTTAACAATATTTTACATTTTATGAACATTTCGCTTATGTTATATATACATGTGTATTGTGTTTAACAGGAGAGGTGCCTAAGAACCACGATATTCTACGTGAGGCCTACAGTCTTTGTTACAGACTACCTGTTCTCAACACGCCCAAGTTCAAAGAGGACTTCTATAATGTAAGAAAAATAAACCATGAATAAGTTGTAAAAGGATAAGGTTTAGTCTTGTTTGACTTATTGCTGAAATGTCACATATGCTTGTCAAGGGAAGGGGAAAATGATGGGAAAATTTAAGTGTTTTGAAGGTTGTTGATTTTATATGACATTGTTTAGGATTTCATCAAAGGGCAGTAACTCAATTACCTTTGTCTTCTCCAGGATCAGTCTGAATGTTGATTATGTAATACAAAGAATGTTTCTGAGAAGATAAAACCTATTCATGATGTCATGAAGCTTGTCTTGATTGTTGATGTGTAGAGCACTTTGTCAGTTACTCTAGAATTCATATACTATGGAAAAAGTTGTCTTTTTATGTTTATGTTACATAAATATGATTTCCTATAGATATACATGCCTTAATTCACAAATTTTTTCATTAAGTTTTTGACATGTTGTCATTAACGTATGTAATTTGTTATTTATTGCAGCAATGTAATGATGTTTGTTTGATGGCATACCTGGGAACAATAACAAAGGGCTGCAACACAATTAACCAGGTCAGTGTAAACTAAGTATTATGTCATTTTCATGAAATTCCAAAAACTAAAGTTATCATATATAATTATTTATCCAGGTTTAATTAAACTAAAAGTTAAACCATCATGGTAGTTCAGTAGGTAAAGCGCTCACTCTGTAATCAGAAGGTCTTGAGTTTGAATATCCATGACAAACCTAAGCCAAGAAGTAATGGGAAACAACAGTTCCTTTGCCATGCCCTTGACACAATGAAGTGAAAATTGCAGGCCCTGTGGATGAGACCTTAAAAACTGAATGGCAGAAGATGCTGGCATGATAAAAATACTTACTGCTCAATGCCTCTGAGCGCCAGTAAAGGTCAAAATTTGTAGCCCTTCACTGGGTTATTTGATGACTCTTTATGAGTGAAAAAATCTTGAAGGGCCTAAAACAATATACAATTGCCATTATTGGTTCACTGTGAATGTTGTCATTCTCTGGACTATTTGTTATAAACAGACTTCGCTATGTACACTGATTTGTCAAAAGATTTTGTGTAAGAAAGTGGAAGACAGTTTCAGCCCACTCTCTTGTCTCTCTATCTACGTTTTCATCCAGAATGTGTAATACTGACTTCGTCCTTGTTTTTCAGTTTGTGAACAAGTTTAATGTAATGTACGACAGACAAGGCATGGGTCGCAGGATGCGGGGACTATTCTTTTGAGGGCTGAGAACTAACTTAATTCATTGTTTGAGAACCAGTCCAAGCTGTGATTTTTAGATGCTTCAGATTTGTGACAGGAATCTGTATATAGTGCTCCACGAAGAATGAATGAAAGATGTATGTTGTTGGAAGTGAGTCGAAAATAAATGTTGAATATGTAGTGTGTTTTTTCTGCTCTTCATCAAAGATACCTGTATTTAGAAATAACTCATTTCTTACTTCTACAAGTGGCTATGACTCAGGATGGCATAAGCCTGACATTAGACAGATACATGCATGCACTGTTTGTTATACATTTGATTGTTTCCAATACTTACTATTTTTTGGAATGGACAGATTTCTAAGAAAAAGAAATATATAAAAGATAAAGTCTTGAAATTTGTCGTGGCTATTGGTATAATTGATCTCCCATCGAATATTTACATCCATGACAGAATGTAAAAAATATTGATTCATTGTGAGGTCCTAGTATTCCTAGCAAATATTCGACTTAATTGAGAGAAATTTCTTTAAAGCGATTGAACAAGAACAATTGTTAATTGTAACATTACATATACGTATTGAAGTTTAAACAAGCAATCCGTGCATAGATATAGAGTATCTATTATATATAGATGCCATGTTATACACCACTTATTTGCCAGACCTCCTCTCAGATTCAAATGCTTGTTTCCCTGATCAAGAAACTGGATGTTGAAATTTTATATCAGTCAAAAACAAAAGGCATAACAAAGTTAATAAGAAATACAAAACTGTTAAAAGTAATGGTATTCAATTAATGTACGAGGGGTGATCAAAAATTTCGCAAACTAATTGAATAACTTCCATACAAGAAACAATATTTGGTTTTATTTTAAATTAATCCTCCCCGATTTTAATGCACATCAACCACCGTTCTGCGCATGCGCGAATCACGTGATATTGGCGGTCACGTGACCCCCTCCGTAGCATTCTGTCACAAAAGTTAAAAGATTTTTCCGAGTTTTATATTTCTTTCCATGTGAGTTAATTTTTATGACAAGAAAGTTAAGTTGTCAGAAATGGTCATATCTCGGCAACAGAATGGGTGGATAATAACATCCTTTCCAAAAATAAGCATGGCGACCATTAAAACACAAATCTTCTGTCTCAGGAGAGGCCTTTATTCAAGGTGGATAGAGAATGGGTGCATCCTTTTTATCATATCTAATATGTTTAAAATCTAAAGTAAACGATATCTTAGGTATTTAATACTTATATCATTGTTCAAATATTCAACTATTTTTCAAAGTGCTAATTGGAGGTCTTTGATAGCAAATTGCTTAATTAAAAATACATATCTTTTCAAACTTGCTTTCACTGGGCAAGATGACAAGTATTACTTTTACATGTAACCATCAGCCTTCCTTCACTAAGACGATTTATCCAATCATTAATTGAATTTATAGGAACTCATTTATCTCAATAAACTGTGTACAAATTATTATATGATACTGTAGAGGGATTTCTAAGATATTACAATAAATTGTACAGTCGTTTGGTGAACGAGTTCGACTGAGACAACCATTTTTCGTCACAAATGACCTAAATAGTGACGTCATTTTCACATTGTGACGTCACAAACAAGGAGAGAAACTTTATTCAGCATATGCTATTTATAGACCTTGTGTATGGCTATGTGTGTACCGAATTTCATTCTAATCTGAATTGTGGTTTTGTAGATATAGAGATAGTTTGCAAACTTTTATATCACCCCTCGTACATGTACATCAGCCTTCCTTCCTTCCTTGTATATGTTGAATTTGAACTGTTTTTTTGTTTTTAAACTTTGTTTAATCTTGCAATATCACAATGGAAACAATATCATGGTTTCAGAATCGTAACAGGACAAAACAGGATACAGGGTGTAAATCAAATGTTGATGCTAAAAAAAGTCCAAGAAACTCGGAATATTTCAAATTGCAAAATTTTACCAAAATCCAATAACATAAAAACTGACGTTTTTTCAACATTAGATTTCAACATTTTCCTGCAGTGAATTAAAGTCCAGAATTTGTGATATCATTTTCAGCTGTTTTTTCATAAAAATAAACTTGTAAATTTACTTATCTTGTCATTGGTCATTTGCAAAATTACTTTGTTAAAACAATCTGATTGAACAGTAATTTTACATTCCAATGCACTGAAATTGATATTTAAAATGCTTGAGTTTCTGATTGACAATATCTTTGTGATTTATAGAGACCATGTCTTCCAACAATCTATTAGCAGGGTATGCTTACACATCCGTGGCACTCGATCCTATTTCTGATGTTTTGGAGGTCCATGTTTACTCTGCTCCTATTTTATGATATCTGAGGAAGGATAAGGTGCCCTGGAGGATTAATCATTCCATGTTGCCCGTCACATAATCCTTATCTTCTTGTCATCATCTGAACACAGTTCAGTGTGAGAATTAGAACCTAAAAACTGTATGAAAAATTCACTCAAAATTTGACTTAATGATAGTGAAATATTACGGATTCTAGAATATCTAATATTGTATCTTTTCCTAAGTTTCCCCACAGCTTTTAGAAAGAGAAAGAGAATAGTCACAGTGTAAGAGATCTAGTGTTTGTGGAGGCTGGGGTAAAACTCTCTCAAGTTAAATGCAGTTAGAGCCTTACTTTGGTCTCTTTTCATACTTAACTTTTTTTACCTCGTGTTCATTGTAGACAAGTCCAGTAATTAAAGGTTCTTTACAAATACGACGCTGGTTGAAGATAAGATTTATAAATATGCATAAGAGGTGGAGTATTATTGTAATGAGTGGTCTAAAATTAGAATAGTTATTGATAATCAACAGCAATGGCCGATGTCAACAATTCGCGTGATCGAATATTAGTACCGTCTAGCTCAGTCGGTAATGCACAGAATCAAAATTATTGAGGTCTGGGATCGAGACCCGCTAACAATGGTAAGACGTACTTTGTTTTTCCCTTTTTATAAAAAAAAGAAAGAAAAACATCACAATTACTTAATTTTTTTGTTTCTTTTATAATTACTTTTCCCCATAAATTAGCGTGCTGAAGATTGTATGATTTCATTTTTATTTACTGTATCTTATTTTGGATGTTCATGTTAAGCAATGGTTCAAAACATAATAAACTAGTGCTAATTGTAACGGGGACCGTTACAGATGTTCCCCAAACGCTCCCCAACTCCCTTTTGGTGCCATATTACCTGTAATCTCTATTAAATAAGAAATACTTTATGGAATTTGGACTTAATCAAGGTCTTCCCAGAAAAATACAAAATATATTTTAAAATAGGCATTGCGTGTTCATGTTCGTAACGACCATATTATCTTGTCTAGACTATCTAAAATTTTAATATACTTAATATCAAAGCATTTAATCCAAAAGTATTAAAAAATACACTCATTCGAGGGTATTTTTAATTTTACTCATTTCACGTGCATGCACGTGCATAATGACTACACCTTCTTGTAGGAGTTCTTTATATTTATCTTTGTTCTAAATCCCATCCTGTTTGGTTGGAAAACAAGCGAGTTATAGCCATTTGAAGTTTCAGCCAATCAGATTGCAGCACACATGCATGCGCGTGATTTCATAAATTTTTATCTTTATCGTATTGATGGATATCTAAATGAAGGACTATATTTTAAAATTCCAAACATTTCGTAAAAAAAACAAAGGAGATATAGACATTTAAAGTTTCAGCCAATCAGATTGCAGCACACGTGCATGCGCGTGATTTCATAAATTTTTTTCTATATCATATTTTAGGATATCCTAATGCATGACTATGTTTTAAATTTCAAAGCATTTCGTCAAAAAACAAAGGAGATATAGCCATTTAAATTTTCAGCCAATCAGATTGCAGCACGCACGCATGCGCATGCTTTCATGAAAATTTTTATATATCATGCTGTAGATCTTCATAATGTAGGGCTATGTTCAAAATTTCAAAAGATTATGACAAGAAACACGAAAGATATTGAGACTTTAGTTTCAGCCAATCAGAGCGAAGCGCACGTGCATGCGCGTGAGATCTTGCTATTTTGACCATGTCATCTTGTCTATACTACTAATATATCCTTACATTATGAGTTTCAAAAAAATTCATCAAAAAAAAAGAAAAGTTACAGCAATATCCATTATATTGGTCATTTAATGTGTTGCACGTGCGCTCTTGCAAGCACGTGCGCGCAAAATGACCTTCGTTCGGCAAATCTACATAACATGTCTACTGACCCTAAAAACATTTTACCTTAGTCAGATGTGTAGTTTACAAGATCACTCGTGGACAAAATTTTCCCATGAAGAAGAAAAATAATAATAACTAGAAAAGAAACTCGTTGCGAGCAACGAGAGGTCTTCCGTCTGATTCTGAAATAAAAAACGAAAAATCTAGCAGAAAAAGTGATAAAAAAAATTCGGACTTTCGAGGGAGCGAACCCGGGTCGCACGCGTGACAATCAAACGCGCTAACCATTCGGCCATTGAAAACACCGCTTCAAATTTTTAATTGCGAATATCTCGAGATTGCCTTTTACGATTCTAAAACAAATTACATATTACGCATTTTCAAATGAGTCTCTATTTAGATAGAAAACACCAAAGAAAAATATTGAAAAACAAAAAAAATGAAAAATTGCATTTTTTAAATATGCTTCCGGCAGAAACCGGAAGTGCTGACGACGCACGAAAAGGCGATTCTGCAAACCAGAAAGTCACGATCTATCATCTCCAATAAGTCTCCAGTTCATATCCTCAGCCATTTTCGATAAAAGTGCGCGACAAAATTGCATTTTAAAATCAGGAAATCGTCCATAACTTGGCACCGAAAGCGAATTTACCAAAAAAAATTACAGACTGCACAACTTCATATAATTACGCATTTTTTGTAAAAGTTTCGCTGAAGTCCGCTGAATAGTTTTCGAGAAATCGCGTGCACAAAATTTTGTCAAAAAAAGAATAATAATAATAACTAGATGTGAAACTCGTTGCGAGCAACGAGAGGTCTTCCGTCCCTTTCCGGAAAGAAAACTTAAAATCGAGCTGAAAAAGTAAAAAAAGATTTGCCCACAAGAGGGATTGAACACATTAGTCGCCAGCATGAAATTCCAACACACTAAATATTACGCTATCGGGACCTCTACTCTAAATCTACTTGTATATTTCAACAAAACAGTGCTTCTCTCTTAAAGAGAGAGGCGGGTCACTATTCAAAATGTAGCGCCAATCGCCACGAGTTAAAAAAAAAGAACGTTATTATAGCGTAATATTCGAGGTTTAGAAAGTATATTTAACACATTTTACAAATTCCATATTGTTTTATATATGCATGTAACACTAAAGCGGTGAAACGGTTATGAATTTTAAACTTTTTTCAATTTCCTGTTTATCCCCAAAGTGAACTATCCTGATTAGTTAATCAAAATAGGTTGAACCGTTTCGCTGAAAAATCTGGCTCGCCCTACGACGGTCAAGGAATCAGATATCATTTATGCTCAATAACTTGAATCAGGTCTTTGAGACAAGAATGCTTGAATAAACTCCATGGAGCGATCTTTTAAAAAAAATCGTTTTCTTATTTTTGTCTTATTCATTAGTTTAATATGACACAAGTGTGAATAGGAAAACAGTGGTTAAGATTTATACTTACAATATTCATTGATATTCTTTTTTGAGACAGTATAGCTTATAAGTACGATTTAAGATCTGTTTTTCCGTGGTGCACAAAAGATATTAGGTATCGAATTTCATCTGCACATTTAGTCTTTTCTTTTTTTTATTTTGAAAACCAGCCAAAACCAATTATAGAAGACATTAGCTTGACACAGAACTGCAACGTAACTACGACGTGACAATCCAAGTATTCCTTTACATTTCATTTATCCTTTTGTTACTTTCATTCAAGCAAACGCTCGGCTGCCTCCGAAAACCCCTATTGCGAAATGTCGACGTTGACTGAGACAGCCGCCATTTTGGACCCGCTTCAGATTTTTGAATGCTAATATCTAGAGTTTAGATTTATCAACATTAAAACAAATTATATAGTAAGCATTATAGGGAGGGTTTCTTTTAATATACCAAAAATAAATGAGAAATATTGAAAAACAAAAAAGTTAGAAAATACAATTTTTTTAAATTCGCATGCCGTAACGACCGGAAGAACTGACGACGCACAAAAAGGTGATTCTGCAAACCACAAAGTCACGAACTATCGTCTCCAATAAGTCTCCAGGTCATATCTTTAGCCATTTACGATAAAAAGGGGCGACAAAATTGCATTTTAAAATCAGGAAATTGCCCATAACTTGGCACCAGAAGCGAATTTCCAAATTTCCTTAAAAATGTATCAAGTTCATCTTATTGCGCCTAATTCCTGAAAATTTCATAAAAATCCGCCGAACAGTTGCTGAGAAATCGCGTGCACAAAATTTTGGGAAAAAAAAAAATAATAATAATAATAATAATAAGAAACAGTAGAATAACTATAAGGTCTTCCGTGAAGACGGAAGACCTTAATAATAATAATAATAAGAAACAATACAATCACTATAAGGTCTTCCGTGAAGACGGAAGACCTTAATTACAAATTGTCGCATAGGTTCACGTCAGAAAATGGCTGACGCAAAATAATTCCTGAATTTTCCTCTTTAACTCGAGCAATCCTGCATTAGACAGATCTGATGTTTGTTGTGAGATGATAAACCACGTGTAAACTTTCTTAGGTCAGCGGAATCATGGACATTTTCGGCGTTATGAATGTTTTGTTTACAGTAGCGGTGAGGGCATCGCGCAACTATTGGAGCGGATCTAATGATTTATGAATGAATAAAAAAGATGGAAATAAAGTTTGATTTGTTCTGTATTATTTAATGACATTATTCATTTGCAAGTAATAGATATATACAAGAAAACGCGAAATGCTAATAAATGCAGCTGAAAATCTTTATTTTCTCAAGATAAAAAAAATTAAATTAAATAATTATAAATTCTACAAACAAAACATAGGAAGAATGAATGATGGCACGTTATCAGATGACATCAGGGGAACTGATTTTTATGAATGAAACTTTTAAAACGTTACTTGTACGTTGTAGATGTTACATCTGAGAAGTCTACCTGTCTGCGCGCTTCCGGGAAGGGGGGGGGAGGGGGTTCTTGAATATAGACTTGTAAATTACCATTATTTTGTAAAAAGAATTAAGCCTTATCATTTTCTTTACTTTAAGAAGAGTGTCTTGTTATGTAAATGTCAAGGTCAGTTTATGTAGAATGTAAAAATTAAAGCCGAATTGGCATTCATTTCAATATGTGAGAAAGGTGGGAGATAGGTCTTTTACAGTTCACAAAAAAGAAATGGGGGGGGGGATAAGATGAACCATATAATATATTCAATATACACACTTTATTTTCTAAAATCTCGTCTCAATTGAACCATGGAAGTTTTTCTACCTGTCCTTTCGCCATCGCGGCGTCAAAGACTTTACAGGCAAACTTGTGTATTGCACAATGGGTTTTCCCCCCGCGAAGTCTATTTATGAGAAAATGAAATGAATATTTTTTAGTGTTTAAGGAAACGTTGAACCTACGTTTGCGAAAGTTCTCAGATATTCAAAGATATTTAATTCCTTGTTAATCAAATCAAGAAACTGTTTATACGTAAAATCATCAAAAAGGGGCTTTAACTTTCACCATGAATATCACAGAAAAAAGAAGAAAGAAAGACAAAGAAATGTTCAAAATCGAGTTTTAATTCCCTTTTCTGTGACGACCGGAAGTATTGACGACGGAAAAAATGTTAATGGACAAATCTTCAAGTCATGATCTATGATATCTGACACAGTTAACTTTCATATCTTAATCTGTTCTGGAGAAATGGACCGGACAAAGGTCATTTCCAAAATTTGGTCAATACGAAAATAGTAAGAATACTAGATGAAACTCGTTGCGAGCAACGAGAGGTCTTCCGTCCGATTCCGGAAAGAAAACGTAAAATCGTGCTGAAAATGTAAAAAACGATTTGCACACAAGGGGATTGAACCCAAGTCGCCAGCACAAAATTTCAACGCACTAAATATTACACTATAGGGACATCTACACTAAATCTACTTGTACATATTTACGAAGCAGTGCCTCTCTCTTAAAATTATGAAAGGCAGGTCACTATTCAAAATTTAGCGCCAAACGCCACGAGTTAATCTTCGCGCTTTTTCTTTGGAATGTTCTATTAAATAGGTGTGATAGCTTCAATGAAATAAAAAAAAAAAACGTTCTCATAGCCTAAGATTCCAGATTTAGAAAGTATATTTAACACATTTTAAAAAGTCCATATTGTATATAAGCTTGTAACACTAAAGCGGTGAAACAGTTATGATTTTTTTTTCAATTTCCTGTTTATCCCCAAACTTAACTATCCCGATTAGTTAATCGAAAAAGGTTGAAACGTTTCGCCGGAAAACATGGCTCGCCCTTTGATGGTCAAGGAATCAGAAATCATTTATGCTCAATAACTTGAATCAGATCTTTGAAACAAGAATGCTAAAATAAACTCCATGAAGCGATCTTTAAAAAAATCGTTTTCTTATTTTTGTCTTATTTATAGTTTAATATGACACAAGTGTGTATAGGGAAAACAGTGGTGAAGATTTATACTGACAATATTAACTGATATTCTTTTTTGAGAAAGTATTACTTATATGTTTTTCCGTGATGCACAAAAGATATAAGGTATCGAATTTCATTTGCACATTGTGCGCAATCGTCTTTTGTTTTTCTACTTTGAAAACCAGCCAAAACCAATTATAGAAGACGTTAGTTTGACACAGAACTTCAACGAAACTACGACGTGACAATCCAAGTATTCCTTTACATTTCATTTATTCTTATGTTACTTTCGTTCAAGCAAACGCTCGACTGCCTCCGTAAACCACTATTGCGAAATGTCGGCGTTGACAGAGACAGCCGCCATTTTGGACCCGCTTCAGATTTTTGAATGCTAATATCTAGAGTTTAGACTTATCACCATTCAAACAAATTAAATAGTAAGCATTATACGGAGGGCTTCTACTACCATACCAAATATAAATGAAAAATACTGAGAAACAAAAAAGTTAGAAAATACGAATTTTTTAAGTTTGCAATTCGTAACGACCGGAAGTACTGACGACGCACGAAAAGACGATTCTGCAAACCACAAAGTCATGATCTATCATCTCCAATTAGTCTCCAGTTCATATACTCAGCCATTTTCGATAAAAAGGGGCGACAAAATTGCATTTTAAAATCAGGAAATTGTCCATAACTTGGAACCAGAATCGTATTTTCCAAATTTTTCTTCAAAAGTAACAACTTCATATTATAACACATATTCTGTGAAAGTTTCGTTGAAAACCCCTGAATAGTTCTCGAGAAATCGCCTGCACAAAATTTTGTCAAAAAAAAGAATAATAATAATAAGAACTAGATGCGATCTCGTTGCAAGCAACGAGTAGGTCTTCCGTCCAAATTTTCGATAAGATGAGATATGACTTTGACTATGATCTTTGATAAAACATCATGGAATCATGCCTTTTCTCTTTTGATTAAATCTTTTTGATTTAGATAATATCATCAATGCGTACTTAATTTGCACATTAATTCTTTTCTTTTTTCTACTTTGAGAAACAACCAAAACCAATTAAAGAAAACTTGTAAGGAGACTCATCTTCACCTTGGATTGTGAATGTAGTTTGACACAGAATTGCAACGAACCTACGACGTGACAATCCAAGTATCCCTACACATTTCATTGCTCCTTATGTTACTTTCCTTCAAGCAAACGCTCGGCTGCCTCTGTTAACCGCTATTGCGAAATGTCTGAATTGACAGAGACCGCCGCCATTTAGTTCCCGCTTCAGATTTTTGAATGTTGATATCTCGAGTTTGAATTTATAAATTTACAAACGAATTATATATTCAACCTAATAAGAAATGTTTCTATCAACTATACTAATATCATTTGAAAATATTGAAAAACAAAAAAGTTAAAGACGAGAGACTTTTGGCCCCTCTATGCCCCTAATTTGAAGGACTAAACCCGTTTACTTGATATCAAATGAAAGGTCTTACTATATTGCACATTTTTTATTATATATGTCTTAACAAAATATTAACAGGTAAAAAGATATAAAAGAAAACGTGTCAATTTTTGCGAGATGAGTATGAGGCTATTTTTCGATCCCAGGCGAGCGTCGATGCCTTCTTACCTGGAAAGCTCTATATGCAAAATGTCACATCTACTATCCTTCCTCTATCTTCACTGAAAATCTCGAGTCGATATCTTAAGTCGTTTAGGAGGAGATCTCAGGACAAGCTGACCCTCTAAAAATCAGTAAATCGTCCATATCTCACGACCGGAAGTGACGACGTACTTACGAAAAATTTCCGACAAGGTTCAGATAAATATCTATTAGATCTGAAAATTTGGTGAGAATCAGTCCAGCCGTTTCTGAGAAATCGCGTGCACAAAATCGGTAAGAAAAAAAATAATAATAATAAGAAACAGAGTAAAAACAATATGTTCCCAAACTCTGTTTGGGGAACATAACTAGAAAGTCTGCTATTGCAAGCAATTGCATATGTCGCCCCGTATTAGACAAGACTTTCATTTTTATCATCACTAAAACAAAAGTCCATAAGCTAATTGAAAACCTTTGAGTTATATCAGTCCTTTCCGACCTTAATTCGGTACATCCCACTCATTATTTTTAGAATCGGTAGGAGAAGAAAGTAGTGCAGGAAAATTACAAGTTCCTCAATTTGCAGACTTGCATAAAAGAAATCTGGCAGATGTACTGAACTGAGCCTCATACTTGTTAATTGGCAGTATCTTTCCTATCATAAAAGCTTGGGAAATGTAATTTATGAAGAAGATCAGCCGAATTATTTTGTGTATTGTAACGCCAGTGGGAACTCTGAAATTTCCCTCTTTCACTTTCATTTTAGAGGTTCTACTGAAAAACGAATCTGACATGCCACCATCAATTCGAGCATTTCTGCATTGCAGAGAGCTGATGTGTGTTATGAGATGATAAATCATGTGTGAACTTTCTCAGTTTAGCGGAATCATGAACATTTTCGGCGAGATGAATGTTTTGTATACAGTGGTGATCAAGGCTTTGCGAACCATCAGGAGCGGATCAAAGAATTTATGAATGAATAAAAACTATGGAAATGACGTACCAATTTTTTAATTTATACTTGCACTATCTAATGAAATGAATAATTTACAAGTGATAGATATACAAGAAAACGCGAAATGATAATAAATGCAGCTGACAATCGTTATTTTTTTTTATATAGATAAAATAAAATATTTATAAATTCACGAGACAAAACAGAAGGAGAATGAATGATGGCAAAATATCACATGACGGGAACTGAATTTTATGAATGAAGATTTTAAAAAGTTACTTGTAAGTTGTATATGTTATATCTGTGTATTCTACTTGGCTGTGTGCTTCAAAAAAAGGGGGGGGGGGGGTCGTATTGAACATAGTAAATAGCCATAACGTTTGAACGGTAAGTACTATAGGGCTTTCGTATTTCAAATATAATCCTTGTGAAAAGAACTTTTATTGGATACGACGAACTTTGACCCTTTGACCTAGACCTTGGAGAACACATGTGTACATCTGAATCTTTTTTTCTGTTTCGTTTCTATGGCAACCGTGAGCGACTCATTACAATTATTTTGAAAGTAGAAATCACTTTTACACATTGCAAGGAATAAACATTGAAAGTTTCAAAACGATTGCCTGAGTAGTTATTGAGAAAATCGAAATTAAAGAATTTTCACTTTCACCTGGTTTCCATGGCCATAATCGATTATTTGAAAATTTTAAATACGAGTTGCATAACTACAGATACTAATCCTTAAAATAAGAAAAGTTTCATGACGAACGTTTAAGGGACCAGAGAGAACACTCTCGGACAAAATTTGTCGCTTTTTACAGGTTTCCATGGCAACGGTAGACATATTGGAACTGAACGACCTCACTGCACAACTACAACCAGTGATCGTCCTTTGAGGAAAGTTTCAGGAAGATTGTCCCAGCCATCTCCGAGAAACAGCCTGGATAAAAAAAACATGCGTACAATATCAATATGTCGTCCCCGACTTCGTTCGGGGCGACATAATAACTCCTGAATTTTTCTCATCAATAATTCCTGAATTTTCCCCTTCAATTCGAGCATTTCTGCATTGCAGAGAGCTGATGTGTGTTATGAGATGATAAATCATGTGTGAACTTTCTCAGTTTAGCGGAATCATGAACATTTTCGGCGAGATGAATGTTTTGTATACAGTGGTGATCAAGGCTTTGCGAACCATCAGGAGCGGATCAAAGAATTTATGAATGAATAAAAACTATGGAAATGACGTACCAATTTTTTAATTTATACTTGCACTATCTAATGAAATGAATAATTTACAAGTGATAGATATACAAGAAAACGCGAAATGATAATAAATGCAGCTGACAATCGTTATTTTTTTTTATATAGATAAAATAAAATATTTATAAATTCACGAGACAAAACAGAAGGAGAATGAATGATGGCAAAATATCACATGACGGGAACTGAATTTTATGAATGAAGATTTTAAAAAGTTACTTGTAAGTTGTATATGTTATATCTGTGTATTCTACTTGGCTGTGTGCTTCAAAAAAAGGGGGGGGGGTCGTATTGAACATAGTAAATAGCCATAACGTTTGAACGGTAAGTACTATAGGGCTTTCGTATTTCAAATATAATCCTTGTGAAAAGAACTTTTATTGGATACGACGAACTTTGACCCTTTGACCTAGACCTTGGAGAACACATGTGTACATCTGAATCTTTTTTTCTGTTTCGTTTCTATGGCAACCGTGAGCGACTCATTACAATTATTTTGAAAGTAGAAATCACTTTTACACATTGCAAGGAATAAACATTGAAAGTTTCAAAACGATTGCCTGAGTAGTTATTGAGAAAATCGAAATTAAAGAATTTTCACTTTCACCTGGTTTCCATGGCAATAATCGATTATATGAAAATTTTAAATACGAGTTGCAGAACTACAGATACTAATCCTTAAAATAAGAAAAGTTTCATGACGAACGTTTAAGGGACCAGAGAGAACACTCTCGGACAAAATTTGTCGCTTTTTACAGGTTTCCATGGCAACGGTAGACATATTGGAACTGAACGACCTCACTGCACAACTACAACCAGTGATCGTCCTTTGAGGAAAGTTTCAGGAAGATTGTCCCAGCCATCTCCGAGAAACAGCCTGGATAAAAAAAACATGCGTACAATATCAATATGTCGTCCCCGACTTCGTTCGGGGCGACATAATAACTCCTGAATTTTTCTCATCAATAATTCCTGAATTTTCCCCTTCAATTCGAGCATTTCTGCATTGCAGAGAGCTGATGTGTTTTATGAGATGATAAATCATGTGTGAACTTTCTCAGTTTAGCGGAATCATGAACATTTTCGGCGAGATGAATGTTTTGTATACAGTGGTGATCAAGGCTTTGCGAACCATCAGGAGCGGATCAAAGAATTTATGAATGAATAAAAACTATGGAAATGACGTACCAATTTTTTAATTTATACTTGCACTATCTAATGAAATGAATAATTTACAAGTGATAGATATACAAGAAAACGCGAAATGATAATAAATGCAGCTGACAATCGTTATTTTTTTTTATATAGATAAAATAAAATATTTATAAATTCACGAGACAAAACAGAAGGAGAATGAATGATGGCAAAATATCACATGACGGGAACTGAATTTTATGAATGAAGATTTTAAAAAGTTACTTGTAAGTTGTATATGTTATATCTGTGTATTCTACTTGGCTGTGTGCTTCAAAAAAAGGGGGGGGGGGGGGTCGTATTGAACATAGTAAATAGCCATAACGTTTGAACGGTAAGTACTATAGGGCTTTCGTATTTCAAATATAATCCTTGTGAAAAGAACTTTTATTGGATACGACGAACTTTGACCCTTTGACCTAGACCTTGGAGAACACATGTGTACATCTGAATCTTTTTTTCTGTTTCGTTTCTATGGCAACCGTGAGCGACTCATTACAATTATTTTGAAAGTAGAAATCACTTTTACACATTGCAAGGAATAAACATTGAAAGTTTCAAAACGATTGCCTGAGTAGTTATTGAGAAAATCGAAATTAAAGAATTTTCACTTTCACCTGGTTTCCATGGCAATAATCGATTATATGAAAATTTTAAATACGAGTTGCAGAACTACAGATACTAATCCTTAAAATAAGAAAAGTTTCATGACGAACGTTTAAGGGACCAGAGAGAACACTCTCGGACAAAATTTGTCGCTTTTTACAGGTTTCCATGGCAACGGTAGACATATTGGAACTGAACGACCTCACTGCACAACTACAACCAGTGATCGTCCTTTGAGGAAAGTTTCAGGAAGATTGTCCCAGCCATCTCCGAGAAACAGCCTGGATAAAAAAAACATGCGTACAATATCAATATGTCGTCCCCGACTTCGTTCGGGGCGACATAATAACTCCTGAATTTTTCTCATCAATAATTCCTGAATTTTCCCCTTCAATTCGAGCATTTCTGCATTGCAGAGAGCTGATGTGTGTTATGAGATGATAAATCATGTGTGAACTTTCTCAGTTTAGCGGAATCATGAACATTTTCGGCGAGATGAATGTTTTGTATACAGTGGTGATCAAGGCTTTGCGAATCATCAGGAGCGGATCAAAGAATTTATGAATGAATAAAAACTATGGAAATGACGTACCAATTTTTTAATTTATACTTGCACTATCTAATGAAATGAATAATTTACAAGTGATAGATATACAAGAAAACGCGAAATGATAATAAATGCAGCTGACAATCGTTATTTTTTTTTATATAGATAAAATAAAATATTTATAAATTCAAGAGACAAAACAGAAGGAGAATGAATGATGGCAAAATATCACATGACGGGAACTGAATTTTATGAATGAAGATTTTAAAAAGTTACTTGTAAGTTGTATATGTTATATCTGTGTATTCTACTTGGCTGTGTGCTTCAAAAAAAGGGGGGGGGCCGGGGTCGTATTGAACATAGTAAATAGCCATAACGTTTGAACGGTAAGTACTATAGGGCTTTCGTATTTCAAATATAATCCTTGTGAAAAGAACTTTTATTGGATACGACGAACTTTGACCCTTTGACCTAGACCTTGGAGAACACGTGTACATCTGAATCTTTTTTTCTGTTTCGTTTCTATGGCAACCGTGAGCGACTCATTACAATTATTTTGAAAGTAGAAATCACTTTTACACATTGCAAGGAATAAACATTGAAAGTTTCAAAACGATTGCCTGAGTAGTTATTGAGAAAATCGAAATTAAAGAATTTTCACTTTCACCTGGTTTCCATGGCAATAATCGATTATATGAAAATTTTAAATACGAGTTGCAGAACTACAGATACTAATCCTTAAAATAAGAAAAGTTTCATGACGAACGTTTAAGGGACCAGAGAGAACACTCTCGGACAAAATTTGTCGCTTTTTACAGGTTTCCATGGCAACGGTAGACATATTGGAACTGAACGACCTCACTGCACAACTACAACCAGTGATCGTCCTTTGAGGAAAGTTTCAGGAAGATTGTCCCAGCCATCTCCGAGAAACAGCCTGGATAAAAAAAACATGCGTACAATATCAATATGTCGTCCCCGACTTCGTTCGGGGCGACATAATAACTCCTGAATTTTTCTCATCAATAATTCCTGAATTTTCCCCTTCAATTCGAGCATTTCTGCATTGCAGAGAGCTGATGTGTTTTATGAGATGATAAATCATGTGTGAACTTTCTCAGTTTAGCGGAATCATGAACATTTTCGGCGAGATGAATGTTTTGTATACAGTGGTGATCAAGGCTTTGCGAACCATCAGGAGCGGATCAAAGAATTTATGAATGAATAAAAACTATGGAAATGACGTACCAATTTTTTAATTTATACTTGCACTATCTAATGAAATGAATAATTTACAAGTGATAGATATACAAGAAAACGCGAAATGATAATAAATGCAGCTGACAATCGTTATTTTTTTTATATAGATAAAATAAAATATTTATAAATTCACGAGAC
>NW_026922332.1:0-19061 GCF_032062105.1 Saccostrea cuccullata | reverse complement strand
AATTTTAGTGTTCCCATAGTGAAAAATTGGAGCAAGGATCTTTAGGCAGCATTTAAACACCTTTGGTTTTCGTTTCTTACATGACCACATTTAACGATAGATGCCTGTCTGCAGTTGGTAATACACCCCCCCCCCCCGTGCATTCTCCATTCGCAATACACATAACAACCAAACTGCATTAACCGAAATACAAATAAATATATAGAAAGAAATTATATCAAGTACTATACCTCAACTCTTTTTATTTTTCATTAAAATCAATCCACGATTATCTATAATTAATCCATGTTTGATGATTAATTTATATTGATAAATTGTTTATATATACTGACATTTCCAATTTCGGCATAGGGATTTATATATAATAACCCCATTGTAAATTACATATGAAATAAATATAAACTACTAATCGAATAAATATGATTAAAGAATATTTATTTTATTTCTGTTTATCTTAACACATGTGGAATATTCCATGTACGAGTGAATAGGTCTCTAGTGATGACGTATTACGCATATTATGAACGATAACTCGATATATGAACGATAACTCATGTTCGACTTCTTTTACGCCATAGCATCTAGTCATTACCATGAAAGATATACATAATAAATATAGGGGAAAAACCTATTTGTATTTTGTGGTTATTTTAATTATTATATTTTTCCTTATTGATCTTATAAAGTTTCATTTATTATAATGACGTTTAAAACCTATAATTATTCTGCAATCTATAGGAAAATAATATACATCTATAAAAAGCACACAATGAAAATAATTCGAGAAAATACTAGATTGAAATGAAATTTTAAGTCTTATCTAAAAAGAAAACTGTTTCAAAATAAAACGTAAAATTAACTATTCCATGATTTTTTTCTGTTTTCCTACGCAGAAAAGAAGGAAAACTTAAGATTAATAAATTTATGTAATTGAACTTGGCGACACGAAGGTAAAAAGACCCCATGCGGAGCACCTGTAATTATACATGCAGTAGCTTAAAGAAAAAATGTGTTAGTGATCTCTTGTATATTTTTATTAAACTGGTATATTCTTTTTATTTAAAAAAAAAATGCTGTCTAATTTTATGAATTAAATATTTATTTATTTAAACAAATTAAATACGTCCAAATTCGATATAAGATACCTATTGGCCAAACGCTCAACTGAGTCAATATGGCCTTTCAGTTCTTCATCTCATTAGCAGATACTTTCCCTTAAATATCCTTATGGAATAATTTGATCATATATTTTGGCACCATCCTTTCCCAAAGTGTCATGAACGTCTCCATATCAGTGAAATATTCTGGAGCGGGACGTAAAACAGTATACAATCAATCAAAGTGTCATGATATGAAAAGACTAGACTAAACACTACCTGATGATGCTTTTTTTTTAATATAAATATGATCAATCATGGCGATGGTGTTCTTGAGAAGGTTCTCAAAGATTTTTTCTGTAGGTTCCTATGTTAAACTTTGATCACCAGTTGTAGATCCAGGCTTGGGGTCATGATTTTAAAAAAAAATTTAATCTACACTACCTTAAAGTGCTTTCATATGAAGTTGAAAAAAATATTTTGCTCTGCTGTTCTGTAAAAGAAAATCTGTAAAGCCTTTTTTTTTCTTTTTGAAAAGCCGTGGCCCGACCCTAACACCGGGGTTGCCATTTGAATAAGTTTGAATCTAAACTATGCAGCAAAGTTTTTATATAAAATTTATATTTTTGGCTCCGTTGTTTTCACATTTTTAAAAATTTCATTTATTCTTACTTCTATCTTTTTACTCAAGAATGCTCTGAGTCAAGCTTGGTGAAAAAATATCTTTTTATTGGTAGCCTGTGTATTACGTCATGAATTGCATCGATTCTCGATTATTTCTATAAAAAAGAAAGAAAGAAAGAAAGAAAATGGTATACTGTTTTCAATATTTTGCAAAGCCCAAACCTTTGATCTGAAATGATCAATTGTATAATAATATAACTGTTTCAATAGATTATAATTAATTTTTTGATCGAGGAATGGGTTCATATTTTTTAATTCTTTGCTGAAGGTACTCATACATGTATACATGATTGCCAATTAAAAAAAATGCAATGAAAAATTTATGTAACGAAGAGCCCTTAAGCTAATGGATTTAATCATGAGAATGGCATACACAAACCTCTAACACACCAGATGTGGGTTCAGATGCCATATAGGAGTGAACATCCCCTGCCGACCGGCCACATCCGTCATGTGTCCTTGTCATGATTTGGAAAAACGGAAATATCCGTAGCTACATGTACATGTAATTCGAAATTATGACGCTACATGAAACTGTTGATATTCTTGTTTCAACAACTTTTATGTCAATCTTACCTTATTTAAGAAATCGTTCATACGTAGAGCATGCGCTTGCGTACCGAATCAACGAAGATACCCCGTATGCAGGTAATTAGAGTATATTACTATACATGTATGAGATGTTGACGATTTGTAAGTTGTCAGCAGGTGCAGTTTGAATCAGGTATTGACTGACTTTTTTCGTACTGATTGTTGGTTTATTGTTTGTGCGCTGAGCTGGCGACGAATTTTTCCGTAATTTGCAGATCATGACGAGGAGCACACGGCGGGTGTGACCGGTCGGTGGGGGATGCTCACTCCTCCATGGCACCTGATCCCACCTCTTATGTTCTGGAGGTCTGTGTTTGCTCTGCTCCTATTTTGTAATGTTTTATGGACTTTTGATCTTGAATACTGTTCGTTATCTCCATATGTTTCATTGAAATTATCACGTTTATAAGTTTGTTGCAAGGTTACCATTATCATCTTGTTAAGTAAAATATACAAATATGAAACAGATGAGGTATATTTTATCTAATGCTCACTGGTAATTATCGTGTATGAATGGATTTAACTATTGTTAATTGATATGACGTCTTCTATATACATGTATCTTAATGTCGAGTTGAAGGCTACATGTACAGCAAGTGATTTCTTATCACATGTAAACACACCTTGTATAAATTCTGCTAAATACGCATAAAACGGGTGGGTATCATTACCGCTACATTTTCGAAATTTTCATTTACCGCTACTTAGTCATTACCGCTACAAAAAGTTACATTACCGTTACATATAAAAGTTTACATTAGCGCTACATTGCTTCTTTCATTAGCCAAACACTTACATGTATGCCTGTACAGATTGATCTAAAGTACAACATATATATGCATAAGACCTGTTTCCCTTGAAATACACAATCCCACATTCTCACGCGCCCACAGATAGATACAAATGCTGGATTTGAATTACATTTTCTTGATGGGCGACTAGTTTGCAGTTTTAGGATAGGTCTGTTTCCAAGTAATTGCAAGCCCTATCAGATCAAATCGCATAAATTTTGCATTTTGGGATGTAAGCTTCTAGAATGTTAGTTATTGTGGGACTTTGCCTTACTTAAAGACAACATTTGTTGAGGTGAGTTCTGTACTTTCTGATTACCTATGTTTTATTATAAAATGCTATCAAATTAATCTATTAAAAAATGAACTAAATGAATGAAAAAAAAAATCTTGCAGAAAGCTATAAAATAATTTTAAAATCATATTTTTTTTTTAGAAAAGCTTTAATATCATGCTACATAAAAAATTTACATTATGAAGTTTCGACTTTCCCTTGATTACAGCATACTGCATCACGTGCATTATACACTGTGTTAGATGGATAGTTAAAAATGATGAAAACAAGACGTGTTTGTGAAAAACTGATGACCCTGTACGTCAAGGCTTCTAAAAGGCATGTCAAGCTCCTAACACCAAGGTCAAAAGTGTTGGTACCCAAAGAAAGATCTTGTTACAAGAAATACACCTGTGATAATATAATAATATTTATACCCACTGAAAAGTCTTTTCACAATTAATACACGTGTGAAGTATGAAAGTCCTAGCTCCTATTGTTAAAAGGTTATATATGGCAAAGGTAAAAGTGTGGTATTTTTTCTAAAAGTTGGTCAAACTTCATGGTCAAGGTCAAGGGGTCAAATTTGGTGGTACCAAAAGAAAGGTCTTTTAACAAGGAATACCCCTTTGAAATATGAAAGCCATAGCCTCACTCACTCAAAACTTATCGGCAAGGTTGAAATTTTTGCCGACACACAGACAGACAGACGATCGGACCGGACAAAAACTTTACCAAAGAAAATTCGTTTACGGGAGCCTAACAATGTATGAAAGAGATAAAAGATGTCGAGGGAAAGCTCAATATTTTTAACCTTTACTCGGTACTCATTTACATTAAGCTGTGAGGAATCTTTTTTTCGATCCAACACTTATTGTTACACAGGACCTCGGTTTATACGGTCTCATCCGAGGGACCGGTCTCCACGTCCCAAAGTGGGAATCGAACCCTTGACGTAAGGATCGACTCCTTACACTCCAACTCTACAGCAGACGCATTTACCACTGCGCCACGCGAACGACGACTTGGTTTTGTAGATAATTATGATAAGGTATATATGATAAGAATTTACAGGAATGTTAACAGAGAATTTGGGTCAATATGAACTCAATCGTGTTTGGAATACTCGTGCTTACACTTCCAAATGTGTTTTCCTTCCTTTTTGGAGATAGATGCACAATACTTCCACAGGGGTATGTAGATTTAATCTTTTTGATAAATGATATTATCCCGTACAGGTCCCCTTACTGAAGTTAATTAGATTAGATTTGTTCTATTGCTAAGTGGAATGTTTGGATATTAAGGATTCTTATCTTTGTAACATTAGATATCAATAATACAGGAGGATTATTTATTTTTTTTTTTAAATATGATCTTTGAGATTAAAACTTTTAAACCTGCTCTCACAAAAATCCTCAATTTTGGTGAATTCTCTAGTTATTATATTCAAAACAATGTTTTAAGTTGGTAGAGTGATAGACAGGTATTGTAAGACTTCTGTTGATGAATTCAAAAATCAATGATTAGTAAATATTGTAAAAATAAACCATAATATACTAGCAACCAGGGCATGTGGAACATTGTAATATTCGATCTTAGCATTTTTTATTGAAAAATTTTACTTTTGTATTGTGAACATTGTTCGACAAGACTGTTGTTTATAAAATAGTGTTTTGTTTTAAGATTTATTCCTGATGGAGACCATCGTGAGTACCAAGCTCCAGACGGGTGTAAAAATGGGACCATAGACTGGAACTACCCAAAAGAGTACATTATAGTGAAGTTTAAGAGAGAAAGTCATGACAAGTTTTCTGTCTGCATTGGCGAAAATATAGGTGGTGACATGTTCGCTCTTTATGACGTCACCGGACAAGGACGACATGCAATTCCAGCAGGTATGAAATGAATCGTGTCCATAACCCTTCTCTTATTCTTTCTTTATAGTTTTGTTTTCTTTTTTGCTTAGGTCAGCATCAGGTCTATTTTTGATTTAATACTAACTGAAATAATATATAATTGGGAAGATTATCAAAAATGCATATCTAATGGATACTTATCTCATGAATAACTACATGTGTACATTCTGAATGTCTTTCATATATTCTGAGCAAAATTGGGGTTTTTTTGTTATAGGCACCTGGCCCTGTATCGATTCTCAACATGGGAGTATTTCAATAGAAATTCATGCTCCAGAAATGCAGACATATATGGGAGCAGTTGATTATTCTATGGAACGCCATCACTGCCTTATAGCATACAACTATGCATTTATTATGTCAGTTTATGATTACGTGATGTGAACATATTTTTACGTTATATCCATTTTTTATGAGATGATGTAAATATATCTTAACATGATGTCAATGCTGCATTACATGAAGTAAATAACTCCTTTCATTATGTCAGCACTTCATAACTTGAAGTAAAAAATTCATTATGTGAAGTGATAATGTGTTTACATTGTGTTAAAACTTTATTACGTGAAATGAATGCTTCTTTACATCATTTCATTTCTTTAATATGTGAGGTCAAAATTGCATTACGTCAAGTAAATTGTGTTTTATAATTAAACTTATCATTACATGAAGTCAAAAGCCCATTCCTTTTTGAGAGTGTATATTTCTATTATATCAAAGCATTATTACGTGATATGGATTTATCTTTATTTTACGGCGAGGGCATCATGATGTGAGGTGAACACATCTTACCTTTATGTCAGTGCTTTATTACGTGGTGTAAAATGTGTATAACATAATGTGAACATATCTTTATATTATATCAATACTTTATTACATTATGTCAAAACTCCATTCCGTGATGTGGATATATAATTACGTTATGTCAACTCTTTCTTATGTGATTTAAAAATATCCTTATATTGTGCTAACTCTTTATCATGTTGATTCCAAAAGTTCATTACCTGATGTTAAAATACATTTACATTATCTCAAAGCTGTACATGTATATCTAGTATATAATGAATGTTGACGACCGTGTGTTAATGACTGGTAAGAAGGGGGGGGGGGGGGTTCCTGATTGATTAGGATAAATTACAGGCACATAATATCACCCCCCCCCTCTTTTCCCAGACATAACTTTACTATAGAAAATGTAATGTTCATTGAAATTGTACAGCCCCCACCCCCACTTCTTGTTGAAGTATACACTGTAGTCCACTAAGGGTAATGTAATATATCTGAGAAAAAATGGGATTGATTGAAGTTGGACCCCTCTCCCCGAAATAGGATTTTCGGGCTTGGACTTTTTTTCTTGGCTTGTCAAGTTTTTTGGGTAAATGATTTTTTTCTGGCTGACCTCCTCTTTCAAAAAAAAGATGCTACGTCACTGGAGTTAGTAATTTTTTTTTAATCATTTCAGGGCCAGAATTCTATTACAAAAATCTACCAGTCGCTCATCTAAATCAATTGAATATGCCTTAGTAAGCATGCATGGGCACATATCAGTGGCAGATATGGGAATCCTGAACAAGGAAGGGGGGCGGTATATGGTTGGAGACCAAGGGCGGAAAGCGGAGAAGCTCTCAGGCTTTATAGTTTCATAGAAAAAAGTTTTCAACTTAATTCAGCTAAACTTAATGTGAAACTAATGCAATGTCCTACAAAGTTTAAGACTTTTATTAAAAAAAAAAAAAAAAAAGTTCAAAATAAAAAGAAAAAAAAATGATTGCTGCACGACTCATAATATTTGATTTATTTAATTATCAGATACAAGTAAACACCATTGAATTTCGACGTGACTTTAATTCACAGTCGCAGTGTAAAGGCTTTGCATGTTTCAAGATTGTCAATCATTTGTCGCTTAAAGTTTTCATTTAAAGATGTCATTCCGAAATCGCTGAGAATCTCTTCTACGACAGTTTTCTCTCCCGCCATTTTTAGTGCTTGCGGAACGCGGAAAATACGTTATGCTCATATAAAGGCCGAGGATACCCGTGTTCCCATAACGTAATAGTGAATCGACATAATGTAGAAGAGTGCGCACAGTATGGTATGAGCTTTTCACATCAGTTAATAAAAACTAAGATTGTCATGAAAAGTAAACATAACGAAATGCAAGTTGACGAAATAAAGTTGTAGTATGTGTAAATGTCATGAAGAGTTGACATAATGTAAAGAAAAGTTAACACGATACAATAGTAGTGTGGGTTAATGTTATAAAGAGTTGACATAATGTAATGAAAGGTTGACACAATGCAATAGTAGTGTGGGTTAATGTCATAAAGAATTGACATAATGTAGTGGAAGGTTGACATAATGCAATAGTAGTGTGGGTTAATGTCATAAAGAGTTGACATAATGTAATGGAAGGTTGACACAATGCAATAGTAGTGTGGGTTAATGTCATAAAGAGTTGACATAATGTAATGGAAGGTTGACACAATGCAATAGTAGTGTTCTGCTATAAGGCAGTGACGGCGTTCCATATTATTCTATTCAGATGTAATTCTTTTTAACTGGATTTTTACAAACTAATGTGCTTTGATGATTATTTCAAAATAAATTAAGTTTTGGGGTTTTTTTCAAGATAAAAAAAAATGTCGACGTCGATATATTCATACATGTGAACTGTTGACAGAAACAACCCAAAACTCAAATTTTTCCTTATTTCTTCATTTAATTGGAAAATTTAAATTTATGAATATAATGCATGTAAAATACTTCCAGAAATGAAAAAAAATCTTTATCGGCTGGAAATCATTAAATACAATGAGAGTTAACAGTGGGAGCAAAACAAAGGAAGTCCCCCTGCAAGTATTATAATATGATAATTTGATTTGTCCGTTGAACAGTTGTATGGTCAATCTTATATCATTTCTATCTATGATTATTAAAGGAAATTGCTACTTTAAGCATGCTTTTCCGGAGAAGATTTGCACCTATCAAACAGCAAATAAAAATGACCTCCCGGGTAATATTCTCTACGCTATGAAATCAGAAGCAGATGTGCTGCCTTCGTGGTATTTGTTTCTAATAAAGAAAGTTATATAACTAATATAAACATACTGTGAACTCACAATTTTTCGAGGGGGCTTAAATTTAGTTGTTTTCGAGGAATGAAAAGACCCACGAATTCATGTCCACCACGAAATGTAAAATGGTACATAACTCCGATTCTTAAAAAAAACGCTATTAATACAGTCGACTATCATAATCATTATATTCCTCCAAAAACTAAAAGAAACCAATTGCAGAATTTGGGTTTTTGAGCCGTTTACCCATGCCTAGTATACATGTGTAGCCAGGGCTTGAAAAATAAACACTCTGATGAATTCTATGCAAAGGAGAATCAAAGCTGTGACAGCTATGCGCGGGGGAGACACTGAGGATATTGAGAGTTCTCGATTTTCACTTTTGGGTGGTATCGTCTAACAAGTTGCAATAACTCATGAATTATAAGTCAAAATCAGATGGGATTTTGGTTACATTTTCTTTAAAGATGATTTTAAAAGTTTGATAGCAATACTGAGAAAATAAAAAAAAAGAAGATAAATTTAATTCACCTCAAAAGTTTACCCTGTGTTTCTTTTTACTAAAATTTTTTCAGTATAGAATCAAAGAATAACAATAAAGTTGTAATTTGAAAATTAAAGTGTCTGATTTTTTCTTTAAAGAATTTCAAAAAAAAAAAGTGCTTACATAACTTAATTTCTTATTTTTATTATTATTTTTTAAGAAGTATTCTTCTATTGACCAGATCTGAATTTTATTAAAAGAAAAAAAAAACTATGTTTTTAAGAGAGCTGTAGAAATGCTTAGATGTAGTAGTTTTTTTTTTTTTTTTTTTTTTTTTTTTTATAAAAAGTCATTGAATTTTTTAAGTTCTTAAACAGGAAACTGCAATAATTACGTGTTCAAAAATAGAACTTCAGTTCCTGAAAAGAATATAAACAGACAAGTCATATTTCCGGTTGTAAATTAAGACTTATTAATCATGAAATTCATCTTTTGTTAAGGTTTATGACTTTGTTTATATTTTACATGTATGAAAAATATCCACTCAGAACTTTATTTAGTCTTTACCGTCAGTTGAATAAGATGTAATGCATTTAAACTTGTATGCAAAAACTTTGCCTTATCGTTTCCTGACATATATTTCTATTCTTCTCTATTAATTTCTAGACATAACAGAAAATAAGAGTAACTGAAAATAGAGCTTATATATTACATGTATTTCAGAGCTGATGCCAATCTCCGCGATTGCCTTTGGAAGAAGGTTATATATAGTATTTAAGATATACTGCATCTTACATAAAGCTCACTGTAAGGATTAAGTCTCTTTTTCCTCATACTCTTGATGCAGATTTTTTTACAGCCTGTATAGAAAAATAGAAATCGACCTCTATTTTTCTTTTTGATCTGAAACATATTTTGGGTTTATCATAGTAAAACATAGACACTGCCATTCTTTCTACAATTTTAAAGGGCATCCATCTACAATATTAAAGGATATCCATTGAGGGGTAATCGCAATTCCAATCCCACTAAATGAAATTTAATGATACAGGAACTTCGCTAGCCAAGTGTCCGATTCGGACACTTGGCTAGCGAAGATCATGATACATGTACTTTCGCAGATTCTTAATATGCAATGCTATTGTGCACCTCTTATCTACTTTAGGATCAGTCAATTATTTCAGGACTCCCAAAACCAAAACATGGATATTGCTATTATAATCATATATGAGGCTGGCGGTATCATTTAGTGAGCTCAATGCGCAAAGTACCACTAGTATTTCATTTCATATGGCCACCCCTTTGAGTTAAGGCAGAAAAAGACATTCCATACTAGGGTCGCTGTATAGGAGAGACACAATAAAGCATAAGGATCCTTCAGAGAAAGTCTTAATTTTTTTCTCTATTCTCTTACACTAACAGCTTGGGCGGTCATTTTGTAGAAAAAGGCAATCCTATCTATATTTCTCGTGAAAATTTTAATTAATTCTAATAGATATTTCTTTCTCATGGTCATTCTCCTTTTCATTAATTTAATAAAACAAATAAATATCTAAATCCTACCCCGCCTTCCAATTATTGATTGTCAGTTTGGTATGTTTTAATTTTCAGTTTGATGTGTTTTTATATTATTGAATTTCATTGGCCTTTTATTTCATACGTTTCAATACGAAGTCCAATAAACTTTCAAGTCCTATAATTGTACTTCTTGGTCCTCATAAGACTCTAAATCACAATGTACTAGTAGCAAGATAAGATTTTTATCAACCAACGATCATTTGTACCAATATTTCAAATGAAAACGAAATAAAACTTTATCCTGTATCAATAGTTTTCAACTTTCATCAAGTACCCACAATGCCATGTTAGTTCACGGTATTCCATAAATCAATTCTTTGAACAACAGTGTGCGTTAAAATGTCATAAACAAGATATTCAAAAATCTTCTTCAGCAAAAATATTTTGCTTGCTTATACTTTTTTGTAAAGTAAAGCATTTCAAAAATTGATTTTGAATTGCAAACTTCATCGTATCCATCTCTTTGGAATGGAACTACCTGAGGTATTTGATGCACCTCAAAAGTTTAATTATAATAACTTTAAAGAGGTGTTTGTTATTCTACTACATTATCCTTTGGAACTACCTGTGGTAATTATAATGCACATACATGTAACATCTCAAAAATTAATAACCTTATGTAGGTGTATTTATATTTGACTACTTTCTGGAGAGCCTAAGTTTTGAAATGATTACAGATGTGATTTTAAAAATGTAAACTTGAATTTCATATATATAAATTGAGCTTTAGAAATCATTTATAAGTTTATTTAACGATGGTTTTAATTTCGGGATCAATGCATTTCTCATTACTAAATTTTTGCTTTTTATTTACGTTCATTTAAACGAATTAAAAAATCCGCATTCCATTGCCATGTTGGGGGTCATGCGAAAAAAGGTCTATCAAAGTGCATAAACTTGACGAGTTATGTAAATAACAAATTTCAAAAATCAAGATCTCCAGGTTTAAGTATCATGAATATTGTCTATAAAGCTGACAATATTTATGTAAATAGGACATGGAATAAGCGAAACTCGAGCGAGTTATTTCGGGACGACATCAGTGAAGAAAAGCATAAAATTCAAGAATAAATACCCGAAGTTAGCCTAAAAAAAGATGGTGGCATAAATCATATTAAGGATTTTACAATAATGTAGTTCTCTGGTTTACCTGTCTGAATTTTCTCAACTGGAGAGCTACATGTAGAGTTCTGCAGCTATATGATAAAATAATAATCATGTTATTTATAGTTATTTTTATTGTCAACAATCAGTAAAAAACAAACTAACAAGTAACAAGAGGCCCATGGGCCACATCGCTCACCTGAGAAGCTTTGACCATTCTGTTCTTTACCAGATTTCCCCCTTGTTATACATAATGCATCCCCACCCTACCCCCCTGATCATAATTTAGACAATTTGAAATCTACACTTCCCCATGATCCTTCCATGGGCACATATGTTTCAGCTTTTTTGGCCCAGTGGTTCCTGAGAAGAAGATTTTCAAAGATTTTTCCTATATATTTCTATGTAAAACTTTGATTCCCTATAATGGCCCTGCCCTTCCCCCGGGGGTCATGATTCCTACTATTTAGAATTTACACTATGCTTCCACATAAGCTTCACTTTTTAAGGCCCAGTGGTTCTTGAGAAGAAGATTTTCAAAGATTTTTCCTATATATTCAATATAAAACTTTGATTCCCCATTGTGGCCCCGCCCTTCCCCCGGGGGTCATTATTTGAACAATTTAGAATCTACATTATACCAGGATGCTTCCACATAAGTTTCAGCTTTTCTGGCCCAGTGGTTCTTGAGAAGAAGATTTTCAAAGATTTTTCCTATATATATCTATGTTAAACTTTGATTCCCCATTGTGGCCCCGCCCTTCCCCCGGGGGTCATTATTTGAACAATTTAGAATCTACATTATTCCAGAATGCTTCCACATAAGTTTCAGCTTTTCTGGCCCAGTGGTTCTTGAGAAGAAGATTTTCAAAGATTTTTCCTATATATATCTATGTAAAACTTTGATTCCCCATTGTGGCCCCGCCCTTCCCCCGGGGGTCATGATGTGAACAATTTAGAATCTACACTATACCAGGATGCTTCCCCATAAGTTTCAGCTTTTCTGGCCCAGTGGTTCTTGAGAAGAAGATTTTCAAAGATTTTTCCTATATATTTCTATGTAAAACTTTGATTCCCCATTGTTGCCCCGCCCTTCCCCTGGGGGTCATGATGTAAACAATTTAGAATCTACACTATACCAGGATGCTTCCACATAAGTTTCAGCTTTTCTGGCCCAGTGGTTCTTGAGAAGAAGATTTTCAAAGATTTTTCCTATATATTTCTATGTAAAACTTTGATTTCCCATTGTGGCCCCGCCCTTCCCCCGGGGGTCATGATTTGAACAATTTAGAATCTACACTACCCCAGGATGCTTCCACATAAGTTTCAGCTTTACTGGCCCAGTGGTTCTTGAGAAGAAGATTTTTTAATGACCCAACCCTATTTTTGTCTTTTCTTGAATATCTCCCCTTGCGAGGGGATATGTCCCTTCATTTTAACAATTTAAATTCCCCTTCACCCAAGGATGCTTTGTACCAAGTTTGGTCAAAATTGGCCCAGTGGTTCTTGAGAAGAAGTCGAAAATGTGAAAAGTTTACAGACGGACAGACAGACGGACAGACGGACGGACAGACAGACGGACGGACGGACGACGGACAAAATGTGATCAGAAAAGCTCACTTGAGCCTTCGGCTCAGGTGAGCTAAAAATGAAAAATATATAAATAATGAAAATATTTTGCTTTGAATGCCTGTGTCTAGGCTGATGTTTGAATTTGTATATACTGTTTATATATAGATACATGTTTACAACGATTTCATGTACATATCAAAAATAGACATTCACACATGTTTCTAATCATAATGAAATATTATATCATCCACGAATTTACTAACAAAATTTCATCAATATTGCACAGAATATGGATCAAAATTATTTTGTAACAAAAATGTCATCATGCTCGTGTAAACTTGCAAACCGTATTGAACATGTTGAAAGCAAAATATATGTAATGCCATATTGCTTATAAATGATACTTATACGATAAAACAGATGTCAGATTGTTTTCATATGTAAGTCTTTGGTAATCTTCCACTGTTAAGAGACGGTTCTGATATAGTTCTGAAACACGAAACAATAACATTTTTACATGTAGAATTCGCATTAAAACAAGTCATGTTCCATTCTTCAACTTTTTAAAATAATTAAGCAAATCATACATTTAAAATAAATTGCCTATGTATTAAGTTTTTTTTTTAAAACATTAAAATGCCCATATATTATTTAAATGCAACTGTTTCTTTGATTTCTCCTAGACGAACATTCCTATTTTTAAAACCATAATTTTTTAAATGATAAACTTGACAATATCAAATAAAACTCTTCTAAACAATTTTAATTGTATAGGGGCAAATGCACCATTTTTATTAGATTTTCTTCATTTTGCTATTTGTATTCAACAGGTACCTAGTCATATCTTCAGTAGCGAGATTTCCATCACTGCCTGATTGAGCTTCACGCCTCTTCCTTACAGGTGCAGATGGGGGAGGCATTAATTCCCTGTCCACTGACCGACTTGCAAACTGTTAAAAGAAAAAAAAATATTTCAAAAAAAGACTTCATACTCCAAAAAAAAAATCATTATGTTTTGGGGGTCCCTGTTTGCTTTGTTCCTATCTTGCATTGTTTTACGGACTTTTGATCTTGAATACATTTCCTTATATCCATATGTTTCATCATTAAATCTAATTAAAATAAGACTTCTTAGATCCGCGCCATTATAGATGCATACAGCGAGGATCCAAGAAGTCTGAATTAGATTGTTATGTCATTAGGTTTCTGGCCATATTTACCGTTTCCCTTCGCTGGGGACTTGGGGAGGATTTTCCACTACCTGTTGGGGTAGAGTTTGGACTTCGAGAACGAGACTGGCGGTTACGGATTAGATCATCAGCTGATCCTGCCCACGTGGTTCTAAACATGGCCTTGACCCCAGAAGATGAACCCTGGATGAGACTACTTATAGCTTTCACCTGTTTGCTTCTTCTAAAAGAAGCACTCCTTGTAAAAGAATCGTCCAAAGATCGAACAGAGCCTAAAGGCAGTTAAAGAAAAATATTAATCTCTTTGTAAGAAACATGTTATTAAATGACAAATATAAAGTTTAAGAAAGTACAATGTATTTAGTTGGCCTACAACATAAAGAAATATACCAGAATATTTAAACTAACTTTGCTGGACTTACCTCTACATGTAATTAATAAAGCATTCGACCCAAACCCATCAAACATTATTTGAAACACTTAACATTTTTCAAACCAATAAAACATTATTTGAAACACTTAAAAGTTTTCATAAAAAAATCTTTGGAAACTTGATCATGTAAAACTATAGGAATTATCTCCGTTTTAAATCCTGATCTTCTTGATAGATCATTTCAACATTTATTAACATTAGACCGATTTTTTTTAAATAAAAAATTATGATGTTTATACGTGTATGTTTTGTTAAATAAACCCTTATTAATGAAGTAAAGATCAATGCATCTTACCTAGTGACGATCCCAATTTTCTTGACAATAACAATTCTGGAAGTAAAAATATTTGAAATTTACCTGATTATTCTATTAAATTATAATTTTAAATATGGCTATATGGTAATATTAGCAAATAAAAATATTGATTCCTTACCTGCATCCTTGGTAAGTTGCATATTTATGTTAAATTACATGAATAAATCAATTTTTACTTTTATTTTAACATAAATCATAAATATCATTTAATGTGCAATCAATTAAATATAACTCTCCACTAATTTAACTTTAGCTATTTTTATTTGCATGATATAGGTAAAAAAAACACTAACAAATTGATGCCATGCTTTTTGGAAGTACATACAATAGAGATAGCTTGAGGAAAGGAGAAGAGAAATAAATAAGAAGCTTGGTAAAAATATGAATTTTCAGAGGCGTGCACTGCAATTACCAGCTCCATGTACGGTTTGACCATAAAGATTGCACAAACTAAGCATTCAGTGACTTTCTTTGAATTCTTCTGAGAAATGCATTGAATACTTTTTTTTTAATCGTAGTCGGACTTAAAACTTTAAATACATTTATCTTATGATTTCCAACTAAGTCCTCTTCTGATTCCACTTTCCAATCAGTATATCATAAACTGAATCTGAGTAAATGCGATATATGAAAAAGCAAAATGTTAATCCCCACAGCCATCTCAAATCTATCTGAAACAAATATTTCTAAGACAATTTTCAATGAAAATATGAAATTTTAAAACGAACAAAAATATGTCGAAATCTTTAAACCTAGAAACTACCTAAGAAATAACAAAGGCCGATGACTGTTAATTGAACAAGAACAACGCACTAATGAGGATTTCGAAAACAAGGTGACAAACGGCTGAAAATGATGTGCACATAAACACACGTAGAAGGGTGAACACACACAAAAACCTGTATTAAACAAAGTTCATCTGAAACAAATAGCATCCATGCTAAGCTAAACCTACATCTAGAAAAAAAAATCACAACATACTCCAAAGCAGTAAAAATAATAATACAGATGTAAATTGAAATGGAACGATGAATTCATCTCAAATGATTCCTCCATAAAGGAGCTTTTAAATAGTCTTTGTTAAATAAAAATAGCTATTCTTGAGACCAATCACCCAAAGCCGTTCGCTTGTTTCACCATTAAGTTCCTAAAAAATTTTTTGTACTATTGAAAATGAGAAGGTTAATTGGTATGATATAAAATGATCAATACATGAACAAACCCCCTGAGCTAAACCAATTCGAGGTCAACTCGCAAAATTTAAAACAATTTGAAAATGACAATTGATTACGTTTTCTCATCATATAAGAACGACAAAATATGATTAACACGATGCAAAACATACATTAAAAAAAATAATAATGAAATAGTGATATTCTTTCATTTACAAATATATTTGATGAATATCTGGTCATACTTACTTCACGTGTTGAAAAAGAAAATATTGATTAGAAATCGAAACGACAATTATATTTATTTTTCATTCATCAACGTGAAATAAACAACTGGTAATTCATGGACCCCATAAGGTCAGGAAAACATATCCAGCAATCCACAGCTCATTATATGAAAGAAACTGAAATTACCATGCTTGGGATCAAGAAGCACATAAGGTGTTAATATAGCAAAGAATTTTTTGGCATCATTTCATAATTCTCAATTGAAAACAAATAAAATATTACATTTTTTATTCTCTAAAGCTCATTAAATCACATAAAATAATTGTTCCTTAACACATTCATTATCTAAAAACTTAAAGAAAACAGTTTTTCACGGATCGTGTACAAAAATATAAATGGGGAATGCCTTTTTCTGCCTTAACTGCCTCATTCCTTATTAGTATTGAGGAGTTCAGGCTGTTAGTGTAAGAGAATAGAGAAAGACCTCCTCTGAAGGATCCTTGTGCCTCATTGTGCCTCTCCTATACAGTGAGCCTAGTGATAGAGCGCAATACAAATTATAATCTCAATATAGACTTTTAAAAAAAATCTAATTATTCTTTTCATCAAAAGAGTAGCTATATTGAAAAGAAATATAAATAATTGTTACTTAATTCCTACGAAAAAGGATTTGTAATACATTAAAATAAATATAATTGCACTAAGTAAAGTATTTTTTGTAAAGTACCTGACAATTTTCTTCCGGTAAAAAATATAAAAAGTTAAACAGGTTTTTTTAATTCCTTTCAAAACATACCAAACTGTAACATGAATTATGAATTCTTCCTTATAAAAATACCAAACTGTAACATGAATTATGAATTCTTCCTTATAAAAATACCAAACTGTAACATGAATGATGAATTCTTCCTTATAAAAATTATCTTCTACAATTTCCAATTTTTAACTGTCAAGATGATTAATATTCTTTATTATGAATAACATCATAACTAACAAAACCTGTGATTTTTTCTAAAGATCATGAGCATTTTCATGCCAAGTGATGTCCACAAATTGAAATTACAATTGTAACAACATTTGTAGCGAAACCTAGTGCTTATACAATTAACATAAACATGTGTCAAAAATCTTGTAATCCCACACATTTTGTTCTTTTAATCCAACAAAATATTTCTTACATAATTAAAAATAATTAGTCACAAGCAAACTTGTAAATATTATTTCAACAGTAAATTCCTCCTCAGTTTCTTCTTTATAACAAATAAACAATACACTTATTTCATATATCAAAAATTCCTTTTCAACAATGATCAGATATTTTACAACAGCAAATAAGGACCCAGCGATAATAAATGGAATGTCATCTTTTTTAGTGACCGTGCATCGTCCATATTTCAAAACTTAACCCATCAAACTTAAAGACAATGGATATATATTTTAAAAGTCAAACACACTCTGCAATTTTGGTTTTTATACTGTTCTCTTTTTGGCATATTGATTTTACAAAGCAGAATTCTTGCAGCCTACTTAAAATTAATATAGTACCAAAACATAAATACCAATTTTAAAGTAAGCAGCGTAATCTAACTTACACATTTAAAGACGTGCCACTTATATTCAAATAATGAAGATAAAGATTCCCTTTATAGTTTACATATACGTTACAAAGCAAAGGGGAAATAATGAAATTAAAAATTTCTTAAATCAAGAACCAAAAGACCAAATATATTTTTAATCAAGGTTGATCGATTTATGAACCATTAGAAAAAGCATCTTAAAATAAATAAGCTCAACTATATTTTCAAAATAAATAAATTACTGATATATAAAAAGGATGTACAGCTGTATATCTGTAATTCGGTATATCACTCAAAGTAACTCCACTCGCCCTTTATCAACTTTTGATAAGTATTTAAGGTAATTCTAAAAATGAAACACCTTACTATTGTAAAGTATATTTAGGATTCCCCACTAGATAGGCTAAGCTTTCTTTATAACAATTTCTATTAAAGTACAAACCACACTACATGATTAACTAGTCAAATATTGTTCATCTCAAACACATGAATTTTTCATAGTGATAATATCAACTTAAGTACAAATGATTTTTCCAATTTATGTACAAGTTTATCCCTTAGTGCAATGTACCTTCTACCTGAGATGTATTTAAGCTGAACAAAGTTAACAACAAGGTTAACAAAGGACTCATAGAATTTAGCTTTTTAGTTAGGCTAACGTATGGCAACGACGACCAGAGAAAAAAGAAAAAGACGGACGGACTGGAGTGCCACATAGTTAGCACATCCCGTCTTCAGACGGATGTATGAAAAAGATTATTTTTTCAATTCTACAAACATCTCTTTCTATAAATTCGTCCTTTACAGATACCCCCTAATAAAATTATGAAATCTTATGCACATATGTATACAAAAAATTTAAAATATAAATATATATATTTAAAAATGCAACAAAATATCGTTAACTGAACATCAAGATACATAAATTTAATACTGAAAATCACTTTTTATTTGCGAAAACTTTATTTTCGCAAAATTAA
>NW_026922331.1:0-19297 GCF_032062105.1 Saccostrea cuccullata | reverse complement strand
GTTAAACTGGAACAATAATTAGTTTTAATAATGGACACTTTTAATTCTCAGTATTTGATACTATCAACAAATAAAAATACTATGTACAACTACTGTCATAAAAAACATTATGTTGCATGACTAAAAACGTCCTTATTTAAATAAATTTATCTGCTAAATTCGATATAGATTTATCATTTATTTTCCTTTACTTACAGACAAATGATTATATTGACTGTTTATTACACACCAAAGTATTATAGCAGTAAAAGATTCTGTCCCTAGTCCTCATTATCAAAAAGATGGCATGCATGCTTAATTAATAATTACCTTAGGCATGAGCTCCTAAATTCTTCGGGTGTGATTTTTCCCGTGGAAAGTTTTTTCAGCAGCATAATTTTTTCGCTGTTAACTTTAACTTTTGAAAAGTTTGCAAAACAGTATTGGGTACATTTTTCTGTTTTTTTCTGGCCCTTTATTTCATGATTTTCAAATGCATGAAAAACATCTGTGATGGAATTCCAGACGTCTTCATCATAAGCCGCAAGGCTAAAGTGAACTTTGTAAGAGTTCTTCAAGTCCATTTTCTAAAAAAAAAATTATGAGTAAATCATTTTAAAAAATGAAATGTATAACAATTATTTTTTTGAGGACAGTGTATTTGGAATATTTATAAACACACGTTTGACAGACTGGATCAGAATCATCAAACCAGCTAGCCAATATAGTCAAGTGGAAATTTATGTTTATTTGCAGATAGTAGGATTAATTAAAAATAACAAGACAAAGGGTGGGTGTTTTTGTGGGATTAGACACAGACACTGTCGGTGTCAATTTATGACTCTGAAACAATGAAATGGAGGAGTAATCAACCGAAATTCATTCCTTAATTTTCTAATTATATAATTAACAAAAACTTTTTTACAAAACTGTTTGGCAGTTTTTATTAAATTGTTTATTTTAATTTATACCTAATATTTTGATCATATGTATCTATGTAATATCTTAATTCATTGTGGACCCCCACTCCAAGCACCAGTGGGAAAAGCTATTATTTGACAGCTAGTGAAAAAAAATTCTTCTCTATCACTGATAATAATTAATATGGATCAATTGTTTATTCAATGGTTTATTCCACGGTTTCTTGAAATATTTACAACTCAGGCAGTAATGCCATCCATTTCTCACTAAGACCAATTAATTTTTCTCATGTGTTCTCTGGCCATGGCCATTTCTAATCTTTTACTCCCTGGTCATGCTGTTTTCCCAAACAAATCAATGAAAATATTCACGTTCAGCTCTATCTCACCAAATAAACAAAATAAAGAAAAAATAAACATGTTTAACAAATATATTATGAATTCAAACTTCCTTTCTCATTCTTGAAACTCGGGAAAGGCTGTATTGTATGTTATGATTTAAAAAAGATGAGGTAGTAGTTTAAGTAAATTGAAGATTTAAAAAAATCAAATTGAACTAAGGTAGAAGGGCCCCATTGTAATAAATTTCAAAACACATAAAGGCTAAAAAAAAAACTCTGAAAATTTTATATTCTCATGAACTACCTTGGGATGAGTAAGAATATGACATGTCTAAACATGAGACATAACTGAAGTAAAAAATATTGGAATTTTTTTTAATGATCTATCAATAAAAATATGTGGCAATTCATCAGAAAATAATCTTAATTTAGATATTAAGAATATACATGTATGAGAATCGATTTTTTGAGAATTCGCTAGTTACATGTCCATGAACTTCAATGCATATTTTTAACGAAAGCTACGCTTCATCAAATATGCAGGCCTAAAGAGTCGTAGTTCATGTGCCTCAATCATGAATTCTAAAATAAATTTTTTTCAAGACCTGATGTTTTTTATTTGTAATTCAAGGATAACTTGCAATAAAATATATAAATGCTAGAAAATAATGAAGAATGTTGTGTATGCATGCAGACATGAATGGAAGTTTGTCCTGTATAAAAATTATAGAGTCCCAAGTTAAAAATAATTTTTGTTTTGTTGAACTGCCTGGAAATGTAAACAAATTGCATTTTTACAGTAGCAGACATCCGTTTAATAGACAGGTATACATTATACTGACGTTTTATGCTCAAGTTTTCAACTACTGAACATTTTTTTTATCTTTCAGTACATTAATTGGCAAGGAAATAAATCAGCCTTAATGCATTCATTGTATGACGGTTAAGTAAGAAATTTAGGAATTATCAAAATTTGATTGTTTTTAGTGTTTTATCCCAACCGAACAAGAAATCAAATTATTTAAATTTTCTTGACATTGCATGAAACATACAGACAAAAAATTAAAATAGTTGATGAGTACTTTGCAGAGGCATATCCAGACTTGATATATGTCTTGTCCATCTAATACATAATGTTTCGTTATTGAAGGATCAGTAAAATCTTAGTTGATTGATTACACTTCAAAATGAAGTTCTCAGTTTTCAACTTCATTCTATATTTAAATAAATGTTTTATTTGTGAACTAAAATGCAAAGTAAGAGATTAAACCAACAATTTCAATCATACATTTATAATAAATGACTATAGCTTAAATTTGAACCAATAGATTTAAAAATGTCTGATTTTTTAGTAATTATGAAAGCAAAGTACTTACGGATTTATTGAGGATTGCACCTATCTCAGACCTCCATCTCATTGAAATGTGCTTCTGTGGCTTTCCTGCATGTTTTTCTTTGTTTTTCAAAAAACTTGTAGAAAGAAGACAACTTTCTCAGAGAAAGATAATTCCTGGGAGTTTTCATGTAGTTCATTATGCTTATAGGATAATGAAAGAGCCTGAGCTTCAGTGAGATTTGTGTATATGTCCATGTACACATTTTTGTAAGCCTCACTATTTTCTCCTGCCAGTTGCTTTAAAGCTGCAACGGTATGGTTTCCTCCTAGAATTTCCACAGGCTCCTGGTTTGGAATTGACATTTTAGAGATGTCCGCTTTTGTGGAGGCTAATCCTATGAGGACCGTGTATGGATCAAATGATTTTCGAAAGGACTTTACAAGATCTTGGACGTGTTTGTCACTGATAGCTCTTATGGAGTGTCCATCTTTTGGTGGGATCAAATTATCAATGTGAACTTTCACATGGGCTGCTACAATATATATATATAAATCTATTAAATATTTTTCACAACAGAGTTATTTGACTTATTGGAGGTGTTTGACAATAAAAATCAACAGGAAACATAAACCGATAATATTTTCACAGCCAATCATTTCGGGACAATAAAAAATAGAAATAAGAAAAATCCTTAAAATTCTGAGTAGAAAAAGTATTTTTGATATCTTGGATAATTAGAGAATTATTTTTAAAAGAATTTTGATTACCTTTCAAATTCTTCCTAATCATTTCGGCATCAAGGCTTTTGAATATTGTGTCATCTTGATCCTCACTTTCACACTTTCCTCATTCTTCTCAACTTCACTCAAATCCATTTCGCATTTGATGTTTTGAAGTTACTTGCTCAGAATGGTCAAGTATTTACTTAGTAGAAGAGCAAAGGGCAGAAGCAGATTCTTATCAAAGAGAAATAATACAACGCATGCGTGCTCTTATCAGACTCAGAAGATGGTTTTAACTTCAAGATTTAAAAGCACTAGCTTGTTAGAGTCCAATATGAAAGGAACATGAATAAATTATTAAGAAGATTTCATCCTATTTCTAAAGAATGGCAACAAAATACATGTGAAAAAATTGGGTTAACATTCCGTGACTTGGGTCTGTATGATGAGATTTATGACAACCAGAATCTTGGGAAACCCTTGGATTGCTTAAAGATAATAGGAGATGGAAATTGTTTATTTCGGTGTTTCGCTTGTGCAATTTGTGGTGACCAAGAAACACACAGTTATTTTAGACAAATTATCACATCTTTTATTTCTGAGAGGAAGGAAGCAATATATAACAATGAGTATCCAAGGGAGTACTTGGAAAGAAGTCGAATGCGAGAACGTGGGGTTTGGGGAACAGAAATAGAGCTACATTACTCTGCCTTATGTTTTAACATTACCATCTATGTTTATACCAAGTATGGACCAAAACATGATTGGTTAGAGTTCAAACCTACATCTCAGACTGATGGCAAAGCCATATATCTTTATCATAAGGATGGCAACCACTATGATATTGTAAGATCCGTTTCTACACCTGATGTTTTGTGTACACCGGGTTTTGAAGAAGAAACTGTGATACTAACAGAAGATTCTGACACACCAGAGGATTCTTCTGTGGTAAGTAAAATTTGAATGTAGTGTGTTTAGTCAGATCCAATAAATGTACTACATGTGTCATTCTCTTGAAAAATGAAAATATGTGCTAGAGCAGTGGAATCATTTTAAGCATACAATCATAAAGAGTTGCAATTTCTGTGTCCAGTTATGACCATAATCTTTAAATATACAGTGTATATATTTTATCAATATAAATCAATGTAATTGCACAAAGAAACATTCCTAACTGCTTATTAGAGAATAAGCATTGGATACCAGTGTTTCATTATTACAATTTCTATTATTCTTCATTTTCAATTCAAGCTACATTGAGCCCAGCTTTACTAAAAAAAAAATATTTCAGATTGATTAAACATGATAAATTATTTACGTTCACATAAAAATGTTTACTTATTTTGCATTTGAATTTTTTTTGTTTTTATACATTCTACAATTTTTTAACATTAAATTTGGAAGTGGGAAAATAATTTGGTTATTGTTTTGAATTTTTTTTTCTGTTTAAGGTAAGTCACTCGTCAGCTTTTTAGAAAAGTTCACGCAGAACCTCTAACTTCAAAAATATTTATTAAAATTCAATTTTTATAAAATAATTATATTCAAAAATGTATAATTTTTAACAATCAAAGAAAAAACTGCTCAAAATCTTCAAAGAAGCAAGATTTATCAGGGACTATTTAGCAGAAATTTCTGCAAGTCTGCACATTTATTAAATTTAACGTCTTGAAACTTAAGCCTCACATACTTTTACTTGGACAATATTTTCGGTTATGATATTGATAGGAATATTTGATATAGGTCTTAATTTAAAATTTTTAGAATAAGTTTTAGATCTTTCCTTCAACAAACTTTGCCAAAAACTGGAGAATTATCAAAGCCACTCGAGATAAATTTTACACCATTTTTTGTCTGAAAAATCACATATTTAGTCCAATATTTCAAAATTAACATCACTGACCCCAACTTTTTCTTTCATTATTTTAAACTTCTCGATACTTATGACTGATCAGTACTTAAGTCATACAAAGCTTGATATCTAAGAAAAAAATGATATTGCCTATTTATTTTTCTGGTACATAAAATATGTTAAATTTTAGTGCAAAAATGTCATATAATTATTTACGCGCATTAATTTGCAAGATTTGATCAATGATAAATATTATTCAAACTATTTTTAACGTGTGCTCCTGCATTAGCTGGATATGCTTTCTCAGCACGTACGCGTTTTCAATTTGCACCACCGAAAACTGAAAATGTCGTGAATTGAAAATCGGCATTGTTACATTTAGAATTAAGAATGGCTAATTAGTCAGCTCGCAGAGTTAGTGCATAGACATAAAATCTTAACAATTAAGTGAGCAACTTAATAGAAAATTTAGCAGCTGCTGATTGGATGAAAAAGCGGGTTAGGTTCTAAATGCCTGTTAATCAACTGTCTCTAACTTCACTGTTTTCAAAATATATCAGTTTCCGTTCTCAAGTACTTCATGATGATTACGTACACTTGTCAAAACTTTTTAATTTTTTTTTCTAAAATCAGAAACAAATACTACATTAGTTAAGTTTCCTCCCGCTAGACAAGCTTTCAAAGCAAGTTAATACCAGTGAGAGAGTACTTCCCTATGTACACACGGGCCACATGCAACACAATTGGTTTTAGGCTTGCATGATAAGACAACATCTATTTATATAGAATGATGGAAATCTTACTGCCTCACCATCCAAGCTTGCATCCAACTTTATTTCAAGGTGAAATATTTAATTAAATTTAAAAAAAGAATAATCACAGATGACAATAGTATCGAACTGCAAATTAATTTGAAAATATCGAATTAATAATTTGGAAAATGATGTTCCTGTTCAGTCAAATGTTGGTAAAGAAATGGGATATCCTGACACTGAGGTTTATCATATTGATATGCGGAGTTCATTATAACTGCTTTAGTTGTATGTAAACAAAAAAAAATAAATGCATGTAATAACTTTATCGCAAAACAATATTTCTTAACCGTGTATGTAGCGGATACTTTATGTATGCTTCAATTAAAATGGTACTGATCACTCTAATTTTGATAGTTATGTCAAATTATACACGAGAGCACAATTAGTTTACAAAACTAAGGTACATTTTAATCTTTATACAGACAGAAAAATTATGTACAGAAAAATATAAATATTAAGCGAGTAGACTTATAAAATTCATGATTATATATTTAATGTCAAATCAACAAGATACTGTTCTATAAATAAGTCAGGCTCTATGTACTCCTACAAGAGTACTTTGATTAAAAAAATGTCAAGAAAGCTTAATCTCCAGAGTACCTTTATGATAAGCAATCATTTGAATGAGAAACTTTAATTGCTGAAACAGAAACACATATTTTAAAATACTAATTTTCAGTTGTAAATATAAACAAGACTGGTGTTCACAGCATTTATGAGAAATCTGATCTAGCACCATGTGTATACCACCTATAATGCATCTCTTTAACCCTGATCATTATCATACCAGACTAATTGACTCAAAAGGAACCCTAATGGACGCATTAGCTGTTATCAAGAAAAATTACAATAAAGATAAGAATACTTTACATTAAAAAGATAGAAATAACAAAGAAAAGAATGTATTTATATCAAACAGATACATCATATCATTCAATTTTTTTATCATGTTTTGTAAACATGTATTTCAGATCAACTTGTCTGATTTCCTCAAGGGAATGAGTTTTGAAGATGAAAATGGAAGTTCAAATATGATAGATGACAATGCTTTAGAAACCTCTAAGACTGACCCATTTGAGTTTGAAGATGAGGTAATTTTGCAAGATATAATACGTACATGTAACTGAATGACTTAATTAAGTAGAAAATGCTTTATAAATATTTAGAGTTATTTAGAAATAATTTTGTTTATTATCAAACATAAAGAAAGTACTTGAAATTACTTTAAATTTATTTTTAAAGGTGCCACGATGGGTAACCAATATTTCATTTATGATTTTAAATTTTATATCAGTTTAAGTGAAAGGATTAAGTACATGTATCTAGAGTCGTTATATCGTTTTCAGAATTCCATGTCTGATAATAAACAAGTTAATGAAACTGGCTAGATAATTAATAATGGCATGAGTAACACAGGCATGGCAAATTACTTTCATATGTTAAAAGTGCATTTACATGTGTAAAACTAAAATTCCAGTTTTTTTAACTAGAATTCTGATATAGTTGTACTACATATTGACCTTTAATTTGAATGATCTGAATCTTACATCCAAAAGCTCAATACTTAATGCAGTGGGACAACTAATATATAATGTTTTGCAGGATTTCCTCTCCTACTCTCCAATACCAAAAAAACAAACCTCAACACCAAAGAAATCAAAGCTGAAACCTTTGAAAGTTGAAATAGAAACTGGAATCATGGTAAAATTTACAATTACCTGGTTGATGTAATGCTGTATCTCAGATTTCCTTATTTCTGCAATTTTCTTCTACTAAATATTTTAGTTTAAACTTTTTTGTATGAAATATATTATTTTTTATTTATTCAGGATGTGTCAAGTGACATTGGGCAAATATCTCAAATATGCAGTGACATAAGTATTTGCAACTCAAGTTTTGAGGAAGCACTTAAAAACAGTAAACCAAAGAAATATGCATTAAAAAAAAACAATAGTTTACTCCTCAGAAAAGCTCTGAGGGACGTACCACTATCTATGTCAAAAAGGAAAAGATGTCGAAATTATTGCCTCCAACATATTAGTGAAGAAATGATGAAAAATATGCGATACAAATTCTGGACAAAGCAGTTTGAACAAAGAGTAGAGTGGTTTATTGACAAGATCTCAGAGAGCAAGAAAAATCAAAACTCCATTTGTTTCCAGATTGAAAGTGGAAAAACAGTTTGTGGTTCATGTTTTCGGTTTCTTTTGAGAATGAACCGAAATTTTTACTACACTTATCTTAGAATGGCAAATGATGGAAAAACTGCTGCTGGGTATCGGAATACAAGAGGTTGTGGAATGGCAAAAGAGGGTGCTATAGTTTGGCTCCAGAATTACCAATTTTTTCATGCTGACAGAATGCCAGACAATGGGGACATGATGCTACCATTCAAGACTAAAAAAAGAGACATTTACAACATGTATGTGGAGGAAAAAATTGAATGCTTGGAAAGATCTGTAATTGATGCACTCACAGTCAGTCAGTCTGCATTTTATGACATTTGGAAAAATGAGTTTCCCCATTTAAAGATAAAACAAGTAAGTTTTTTTCTTATAATACACCTTGAAAAATAAAGAGAAAAATTTTATAAATTTGTATTTAAATACAAATATATTTAACCTGTGAACAACATTATCTTTATTGGGACATTTCCTTTTCATTTTAGACCAACTCATTTTCCAAGTGTTCTACCTGTGTACACATTGAAAGGGAGCTGGAAAAAACACGTGACCTTTCTAAGAGAACAAAGTTGAAACAAATGATGCGTGTCCACAACCAGAGGCAAATGTGAGTGCTTTAAGAGTGCTTGTAAATTAATTTTTTAAAGATATGGATTCCCTTAATTTTTGAACTTTTTGTAACATTTTGCAATATCAAAATTATAAACTGACAGATATGCACACTCACCCTCAATAGCAGAACCACACACACACACAAATGTATGACATCTTCTTGATCCAATCTAATTATGTAACTTATTTGATGATTATTAATGGTATTAAACTGATTTGATTAAACCTAAGAATGTTTATGCCTACATTTTCTTTTCCCTAAAGGACAGACAGACGATATTACTACAGAAAAAGAGATATTGCAAAAAATTATCCTCAGAAGCACATGAGCATCATTATTGATGGCATTAGATCAAGTGAGTTAAATTAAATTTTTCCTTATACCAATTCGAATTTCTAAAAAAATGAAAATAGATTAATTGACACTTGTGTTCCGTATATTTTACAGGTAAAACAAATTTGCCACATTTCACTGGAAGACTTATGAAGGTAAATAGCAAAAATGTTTTAAAAGAAGGAAAAACTACAGTATACTGACAAATAATATATCCTTTGACTTTAAGATATTACTTCTTAAAATAAGTTTTTCATTTATTCGCCACCCTATTTCATTTATTTTTATAATGACAAATGCTTTACTATCAATTAATAAGAATAAACTATTTTTTTTTATGCAAAATTTATGTCATTGACTTTTCCTTAGCTAAATGATAATTTGCATTAATTTTCGTTTTTTAGGGAGTAGATCCAAACAGCTTTTTGAAAACCCATGTACAAGGAGTACTAAACCACGGGATGGGAACATTCGATGTTTATGTTGACATCAATGAATACTGTCATGACTCCAACTTGGTGATGAATGTTATTTTAAAGACAATTCACAATTCCATTTCAAAGGCAAGATTTTAAACTGATGCTTTAACAGCTTTTAGAAAGAGGTTTAATTAATTAAGATATTGATGTGATTTTATTCGTATTGAAAAAAAATATTTCTGAATAAGTTATATGAAAAATGTCTATTTTCAGGATGGATATCTGCCACAGAGGCTGTACATCCAAGCGGATAATTGTGCAAGAGAAAATAAAAACAGATTCGTTCTAGGGTTTTGTGAATTGCTGGTTAGACTATCAATATTTCATGAGGTACGTATACAACATGCATAAATTAATGAAACAAAAGTACAGAATATCATTCTTAATTCATGTTGATGCTACTTTTGAAACAAGTTTCATTTGAATGTTCTAATTTCTTAATATTAAATTATTCCGCAGGTGCATTTGTCCTTCCTCCATGTTGGACACACCCATGAAGATATTGATGCGGCATTTTCACAGTTAGCCATGCGACTAAGAAGATGTGAAGCGGAGACAATGCCAAAACTCTTAAATATCTTGAATGGAGCTAAACAATTAAGAGGTCTTTTTGATATAAAATCATGGCTACAACCACATTTACGTGTAATTAAGCATCATTCAAAACCGCTTCATTTTAAATTCAGTAAAAATGAGACCCAAAATATCACAATGCAGTACAGGACCAACAGCAATAAGACATGGAAGACAACCGAAGAAGAAGGAATATTGAATGGCATTCCACCTGGAGAACCTCATATTTTACTACCAAGCAATTTTCACAAAATAGACATACCAAACATCAGAAACAACATTCAGAAACATCAATACAACATGTCAGATGAAGGACAGTTTAGGTGGTGGATATCCTACTTAGAATATCTACAGGTAGTCAAAGATGATGAACATTCCCTAAAGGACTATGCCCTTGACGGAGCAATTTGGTTGTTGCCACAACTAGAAGGCAGGCAAAGAAAATCTGAAGAGGTTTTAGTAGAGATCAACAGCCATCTTCTTGAAATGCTGGATAAGGAATTAGACGAATACGAGGTACTATTTTGTGTTCTCCTAATCATTTTTGTTTGTTTTACTAGGAATTAAATGTTTTCAACTATTTTTGTTGGCAATAAAGATTTATTAAAAAGTCAGTTAACTTTATGCACAAAATGGCCCTGTAGATATACCAAGTAATTGAACAACACTCAATTTTCTATTTGAAGCATTAAAATACAGTAGAGACTTGGTGCTTTCATTTCCTATAAAAATTTTCTCCTCTGAGTCCAGGTCTTGGAGATCTGGCTGTATGAAACAACAATGTTCTTGAATTTTAAGGTAAACATGTATAATTGAGTACTTTCTGTTAAGAAAAATAAGATGAGCGCATTCTCTGATCTAAAAAGTAAAACATGTCGAATAATCCTCAGAGACAGTTCTATCATTAACTAGTTGCAGACTTTAGATCAGAGTTGCGCTCTATATTAAATATCAAAAAATGGCTTTAAAAATTGGCCGTTTTTGTAGACTTTTTCAGAACACAAGGAAATTGACGCATTTCTTGATAATGCATTGACTGGCCAGAAAATGATGGCATTTTTGATAGATATGAAGTCACCAAAGATCTCAGTGATATTTAATGCATTGTTAACAAAAACTATGCAGTTTCAGTTTTTCAGAAATTCACAGGGCCAAATATGGCAAAATTGAACCATGTTTTTTTCTTAAGTACTATGTCTGTATACCATGTCTTTTTCAGTCTGAATCACATTTTATTTATCTGGAATATTTCAAAATTTGAAGAAAAAAAATTATTTATCCAAGTTATCTTACTATAGTGAATTGGCTAATTGATGTATTTCGAAGTAAATGTAAAATTATTTTTGCAAGATAACATCTTTAATATAATTTTTAATGATGTTTCCAAAAAGATTTGATTTTGGGCATGTTTGTGTTTTAGGTTATCGTGTCAAAGGGGAAAAAAGAGGACAAGAAAAAAAAGATTGCGAGGAAAAGAAGATCTGACAGGAAAGATAAAGACAGTTCTTGAATATCATAGCTGTATACGTGAAGCTTAAAAATTGAGTATGGAGAGTTTTTGCCAATGACCTTGGACTTATATAAAATCATTCTTCGACCACAAAACCATTTTGTATGCATATAAAGATAGAAGATTGATACCCCAAGTGCATTGCTTTGTACAAATTCATACTCAAATGTAAATAACTTAGAGATGAAGGATTAATACCCCAAGTGTATTGCGTTGTACAAATTCATACTCAAATGTACATTACTTAGAGATGGAGGATTAATACCCCAAGTGTATTGCGTTGTACAAATTCATACTCAAATGTACATTCCTTTGTACAAATTCATATTCAAATGAACATTACTTAGAAGGGAGGATTAATACCCCAAGTGTATTGCGTTGTACAAATTCATACTCAAATGTACATTCCTTAAAAATAGAGGATTAATACCCCGATAGTACCGGGTATTGCTTTTCACAAATACATACTGAATTGTACATTACTTAGAGTTGGAGGATGAATACCCCAAATGTATTGCTTTGTACAAATTCATACTCAAATGTATATTACTTAGAGATGGAGGATTATTACCCCAAGTGTATTGCTTTGTAAAAATTTATACTCAAATGAACATTACTTAGAGATGGAGGATTAATACCCCAAGTGTATTGCGTTGTACAAATTCATACTCAAATGTACATTCCTTAAAAATAGAGGATTAATACCCCGAGAGTATTGCTTTTCACAAATACATACTGAATTGTACATTTCTGAGAGTTGGAAGTTTTATTCCCCAAGTGTATTGCTTTGTACAAATTCATACTCAAATGTACATAACTTATAGATGGAGGATTAATAACCCCAAGTGTATTGCTTTGTACAAATTCATACTCAAATGTACATTACTTAGAGTTGGAGGATTAATACCCCAAGTGTATTGCGTTGTACAAATTCATACTGAAATGTACATATCATATAGATGGAAGATTAATACCCCAAGTGTATTGCTTTGTACAAATTCATACTCAAATATACAATCTTCGAGATGGAGGATTAATACCCCAACTGTATTGCTTTGTACAAATTCATTCTCAAATATACAATCTTCGAGATGGAGGATTAATACCCCAAGTGTATTGCTTTGTACAAATTCATACTCAAATGTACATTACTTAGAGTTGGAGGATTAATACCCCAAGTGTTTAGCTTTGTACGAATGCATACTAAAATGTGCATTACTAAACAATGGGGGATTTTAAAATACCTCAAGTGTATTGCTTTGTACAAAATTATAGACAAAAGTACGTCACTTAAAGATGGGAAATTATTATCCCAAGTGTATAACTTTGTTCAAATACATACTCAAATGTGCATTATTTTAAGATGGGGGATTAATACCCCAAGTGTATTGCTTTGTTTAAACACATACTCAAATGTGCATTATTCAAAGATGGGGGATTAATACCCCAAGTACATTGCTTTGTTCAAAACACATATTCTAAAAAGCATTAGTTTAAGATGGAGGATTAATACCCCAAGTGTATAGCTTTATTCAAACACATACTGAAATGTGCATTATTCAAAGATGGGGGATTAATACCCCAAGTGCATTGCTTTGTTCAAACAAATATTCAAATGTGTATCATTCAAAGATGGGGGATTAATACCCCAAGTGTATAGCTTACTCTAATGTACTTTATTTAAAGATGGGCGATTAATACCGCAAGTGCATTGCTTAGTTCTAATACATACTTTAATGTTCATTTTTTTAAAGATGGGGGATTAATACCCCAAGTGTATTGCTTTGTTTAAACACATACTCAAATGTGCATTATTCAAAGATGGGGGATTAATACCCCAAGTGTATTTCTCTGTGTAAATACATTACTTAAATGTGAATGACTTAAAGGTGGAGGATTAATAACCCAAGTATCATTGGACTTAACATGAGTATAGTGCCTATAAAAAATGTCATTCTTTGAGTATTTTGCAATAAAAACCTAGAAAAGGGACACATTGGAATTTCCTTTTTTATTCTGGAATGCATTAAATCTGTTTTATACAATATGCTCAAGTTTTGGTTTTATGTGTATATACTTTTACATTCTACTGTTTTTTGTGGTGCTGCCCCTGGTGTCTGCCATCCGTAAATGGTTATCAAACTCTGCATAGGCCAATATCATAAACATGTATTGCTCTTAACGAGAAATTGTTTAGCTTAGGTAACATTACACTCCTCTGATCAGTTCTAAAACGGCAAACTCAAGTGTTTCTACATCCAGATTTTTTTTTTTTGTTTAAATAAATATAAGTGAGAACAAAGAAATTTATAGATCTGATTATTGTGTGAAAATAAAACTGAAGATAGTAATCTAAGAAGAACATCATTCCAAGGATCATGTAATAACTGAACACTGTATATTTATTGAAAGATACTTGCACATTAACATAAATCAAGAAACTCATAAGGCCATACAGATACAATAATTGAAAGATAAGCAAACTCTCCGCCTAATCCCTAATGATATTCTTCCTAATGATATATGTGTGTACTCTGACAATAAAACCTTCCTTTTGTAATGCATGTACCTGACTTCAAATAAGAGAGATAAGAGGGGAACACAATTACTTTATCATTTATAGGTATATTTAATGCACGGCAAAAAAGTTGTCAGTTCAAATGTTAAGGATTTTACAACTTCCAGTAGGTGAACAGCAGATAACATACTTTTTCTTTACAATATACTTCTATAACTTTTTTCTGATTTAATTTTAATTTATTAGGTAATTGCTAAATATTGCTTGAAATATTTATTGTGTGTTCATTTTACTTAGAGAAGCTGTGCTAAAATGTGTGCAAAACTTGTTCAGCTGCTTTGTAACATTTAGGAAATCCCCCATAACCATTCATCGCCTGTCAATTTATCAGCAATTCTCCATCAGCACACTGCAGTGCTGTAATGTGATCCTGTTACAAACCCTATACTGGTCAGTTCAGGGTGTAAAAGTGTTTGACATTATGAAAAAGTATGAAAGAGAGCACTATAAATCTGCAAAGACCAAAAATCTTTTATGATAAAATATAAACGAGTTAAGGGTACTTACCACAAACAAAAAAATGGATGCGTGGGTTGATATTTATTTTTTGACTGATTTTGATTTGTAATGACATAAATAATAAATCCCTGAAATATAAAGAAATCGTAGGTTTTCCTTGGTGCTTAAATTTGAGATTTTATTTTGCCTTCTATATAACTCCATAAAAAATTTTGCACAATCTTTTAACTTTATGACAAAATCTTATAAAATTCCCCCACTCTACTTGGTAATCATTATTCAAGTTGTCAATTTAAATGCAAATCGATGAGAAATAATGCTGATTTCTATAAAAAGTTTGTTTGTGTTATTTATCCTTAAGCGAAGCCTAAATAAAACCAAGGGTAGGTTTAAATGTTTCTTCTCATGCTGGAGAAGTGGATGTACTAGATGAGGAGTCTGGATCTTATGGGAAATAATTAAAACAAACCTAATCTATGACACTTCAATTCTATTTCCATGTGTATGATGATCTTGCACTTCTCTAAAAATGTTGTTTTAATTTTGAAGTAACTTTACATGCATGTTCATCAATGCCTATCCTGTTATTCCCTGGTGGAAATTGATATGGGTATCCGACCCCTATGAAGATTTTCAATTTTATTGAATTAATATGAAGTTATCTGAAAATTCTTACAGTCCAATCTTGGGAAAAACACACAAAGCCACCAACCCCTTCCCCAACTGATCCTTACATGACTTGAAGCAATGCATGCACATGTACATGAATGAAAGTGAGAAAATAAGTATTAGTGTTTTTTACTGATAGCAAATGTTTCCATATTTGCGAGAACTTTGTAAGATTTTGTCACAATGTATAAAATATGATCAGAGAAAACGTTAACAGCATCAATAATAGTATATTTAAGAAATGAAGAAAACTGATCTTTTCTTAATATATAATATTTTTATTTATCATATACTTAGTAGTAAATACGCCGATTCTGCACGGTGTGATACGGGTGACGTCACAATACCCCATATCACGGACCGGTCCGAAAAGCCATATCACGTATCGGACCGGCGGGCCGAAAATCCATATCAAACCGGAAGTAACGTTTGTATTAAGTTGAAAAGTTAATTTACTTGATTTTATTCAAATATACATATAAAATAATTCTTGAATGACATTTGTGGTCTTCATTTTTTTTCCAGTTTCCTGAAATTGGCTCTATTAAATTTTAAAGAAAAATGTCACTAACAAGCACAAACATTCTTCAACGATCATATGTGAACTCGCATATTAAGTATTTTGAATATATGATAAATAGAATACTACATACTAAAATCCATATCATATGTCACATCAGCCCTCGGGCCCCATATCAGCCCTCGGGCTGATATGGGGCCACTCGGGCTGATATGACATATGATATGGATTTTAGTATGTAATATTCTCTATATCATTTATGTCATTTCTATTCAAAATCAGTCAAAAATATGTCCATCACTCGGGAGTTATTTAACTCCATGAAAAACTTTTGATCATACACTTTCCTGAGACCTTATTAAACCTCCCTTTTATGAAATTTGTATTTTGGTTAGTTTAAAAGAAACCATATATTAAAATATTTTAATGTAAGCATGCACTTTTACAATATTTGATTATAATTTATCATCTATATCCAACATTTTAGGTGTACAATTGTAGATTTCAATTAAAAAAAAGTATTCAAGATATTTTCATCAAACTTCACATATACAATTGTTTGTAGTACAGTAACTAACATACACCCGACAGGACATAAATTGTCCTTTGGAAAAGTTTTTCTGTTAAGGACAGATGATACAAGTACAAACAATTTTTTTCAAAATATTTGAAAATAACAACTTGAGTCATGTTTTCATGAGTAAAATGATTAAGTTTAACCACGTAATTTTTTATTTTTTATTCTAATTCCACAAAAATGGGATTTGAAGTTAACATTATTTGTATAGATTAATAAGGATGTCTCCAGAGAGGCAGAATTCTGAGCATCACAGAGGGTTTACAATTCCTTTATATTCAAGAAATGTATTTTTTACATCATTTTCAATAAAAATTAGGCCAAAAATTTATATCAATCCAGGCATCCAATTTTTGTTTGTATGATGTCCTTAACATATAAGTTGTGCATTCATTTACATGTGTCAGATGTCCACTGTTGTTTCTTTGTTAATGTTATACCAAATGCAATGATTTCATGACTGCAGTTACGGTAATAGGAGTTTCATTTTCAGTTAAATTCAGGTGAGGATTACTGAGTTCAGCTCAAGTTTCAAACCCAGTTTGCCTGACTCAGGCTTAGCTGATAAACTTACTAGTACCTTACCTAAGACATATGTATGAAAACTGGCATAAATCTTCAAACTATATGCTCATTTAAATTTTCTTTTTTAGATCCTAACAAAACAGCTAATATCTCGCCGATAAGAAAAGATTCTACAGAAGTAAATGACAGTAGCGACAATGGTATGTGTAATCAGTATTGTATTTTGTCTCCATCAGAGCAGAATTGCTCCTCTTTAAAACAGTTTTATTTTATCGTTTTAAAACAAGAACACACACCCCTACCCCCTCTCAGACGCATAAACATACATAAAGCTACAAAACCTTACATATACTTTAGTAATCCTTAATCACTAATGCATTACATTTTTTGTTGTTAAAGTTTCATCTGAGGAACAGAATGTTATGGCGGAGAAAACAAATGTCTCGAATGAGAAAACTTCAAATGATGAAACAGGTGTCTTGCAGAAGGAAACTTCAGTAGTTACCAAAAAAGAAACTCTGGAAGGGATTCATGAAAAGTTTAGAGGTAATAAAACATCATTGCCATTTGATAACTAAAGTTGATTTTATATGATGGCAAAGATAATCTTATTGCTTAGATTTATAGTAGTTTGACTCCTGATTTTTACTGCATATTTGGGGAATCATTTAGACAGTATAATAAAAAATGGATAAATTTTGATTTTATAGGCTATAAAGAACTACCAGTTGTGCACTTAGTTCAACCGGACTTCATCAATCTACTAAGAGAGCCTGACCAAAAACATGTTAAAGAACTGGAGGAGGAATTCATTCTAAGACCACAGAATTACTTTCAGTTAATGGTCGTCAACATCCGTGGCGAGTTTGAGGCAAACTATGACAAATGCCATGTATAGGTCATTGGAGGCAACCACTCTCGACTAGCACTCCAGAACATATTAAGAAGGGAGGACGTCACAAACAAATCCCCATTTGAATTGAAAATGTGCCTTATATACCAAGATCTAAGTCCAGATGAGGCAAAGTACATCGCTAATCAACATAATGAAGTTAGGAAGATGGGCAGTGATTTAGATTTGGTAAGCAGGGCAACCTTTTTTAGGTTTGCATTGTTTGAAAAAGCAGGAATGAAATCTGCCCAAGAAACGATGGCCACTGAAACACCAACATAGAAAGCTGTGATAAGACGATGGAAAAAGGGGCTTGAACTGTGCATGGATCAATAAGTGTAGGTTATACCTTTATAACTTCTTAATATTTTATCATTTACACAATTTTAAAGTCTACAAATACAGTATTGTTTAATTAGAGTGTATTACCGGTAATTGTATTAATCATTTTCAGAGGAAAACTCTAAACAACCGGTTTGGATTTGAACTGAGGCTCGCTCAGCTTCCTACTAAGGTTTGGGAAAATTTTCTGAGATGTATTGAGAGATTGAAGCGGGATAGGAAGATAGGCAAAGTCAGTGGAAGACTTCTCAAACCTATAGACGGAGTAAAGGACGACGTCCTCACAACTTTGCTACAGCAGTATTATGATGGAGAAATCAACTTTAAGGAGTTGACTGTGCTTTGCAACAGATCAAAAGAGTATGTATATATACGAGTATAGATGTGTGTCAAAAATATCTGAATTGAGATAGGAATTTTGATCACAATTTTTTAAATGAAATAAATATTAACCTCTTTTATTCTAGCTGCAATGAAGAAAGTTCTCGAGACACAGAAGCTGATAAGTCCTCTGAAGTGCAAGTGGAAGAAGAGGTATTTTGACTTTTTTATTTTGAATACCTTTCAGGGTGGTAAATAAGGTTAGATAACTAGGTAAGGGAATTCAGCAAATTTATATAAAATATTCTCCGGGTTCTTGTATAATAGGGCCATTGAGCAGGGAGGGATCTTTTTCATGCCAACACCTACTGCGACACGGGACCTTGGTTTATACGGTGGGATTTAAACCTGCGATTGACTCCTTACTTCGCAACTCTAGAGCAGACACTCTAACCACTGCGCCACGTGTTTGACTATAAATGTCTTTGAAATAAACCCTGTAAGATTTAAAAGAAAAACGCACGCTGACTCTTGATTCCAGCCTACATTTTGTAACCAATTAATTCAATATGAATTGCTATTTGGCCATTAAATCTTTGTTTAATACAAAGAGACTTCAATGGTAATTGATAAATTGTCTTAAGACCAGCGCTAAACAGTAAATTATTTATAATTTCTGCTCTTGAAAAAAGGGGGGTAGACGATATTTTCCATTGAAATCGGAGTTTCAAGCAACACTGTATTTTGAAATAGTCTT
>NW_026922330.1:0-19148 GCF_032062105.1 Saccostrea cuccullata | reverse complement strand
TATATGTCATGTATACATTTTTAGGTCACCTGAGTAAACTCAGGTGACCTATTGCTATCTGTTTTCGTCCGTCGTCGTGCGTCGTCCGTCGTGCGTTAACATTTGAACATTTTCAGCTTCTTCTCTGCAACCACTGAACCAATTTCAACCAAATTTGGCACAAAGCATTTATGGGTAAAGGGGAACAAAAATTGTGAATTTCATGATCCCTGCCCCCCTGGGGCCTGAGGGGTGGGGCCAAAACCACTAAAATTAATGCAATCTTTAAAAATCTTCTTCTTTACTCCTGGACATCAAGCAGTCAAACTGTTTGCATGATTGTAATCAGCAATGAGTCCTCTACCAAAATTGTGAAATTCATGGCCCTGGGGTCAGGGGTTCTAGTGCTAGGGCGGGGCTAAATAAGTAGGTAGTGAAAATGCAATATTTCTTTGAAAATCTTTTTCTCTGCTCCTGGGTATTAAATAAACCAACTAAGTACATAGTTATGATGAGCAAGAGTGCCTCTACCAAAATTGTGAAATTCATGGCCCTGGGGTCAGGGGTTCCGGTGTTAGGGTGGGGATCTAATGATTATATAGTGAAATGCATGTATTCTTTGAACATCTTATCCATTGCTCCTGGTTAATATACTAATGATCTAATTACATATTTAAGGGCAGGATTTATTTTATTTTCAGTTTTACAAACCCTCCGCTCAAGGTTTTGAATTTTCAGAAAAAAAATAAAACAATTTTTTTCTTTCCGATGTCAAATTTGAGTCGGGATCGAGATTTCAAGTTTACGAACTCGCACTTCCGGTTTTAAGGAGAAACGAGATGAAACGGCGGGTAAATAAAGCTAGATCTGAGAAGATAACTTGGTTTAGTGTAAAATTCATCGATACGAGTGCCATTCAAAACGTTTCACCCGTTCAAAGGACAAATAAAATGCTGACGACTTTGTTGCACAATGACATGCTGGTGAGATAATTATGTATTCGTTTCAAAAGTGTCTGTTAATTATTTTCTTCCACCAGGTTTTAAACTGCCTGTGGTAGCTATTGCATATTGCCAGCGACATTGTTTAGGTCTCTGTTATAGCTTACAGTCTAAGCATCATTCTTCAGAAAAGGGTTGCTTATGCATCAGATGTAATGAATAAAACTATTGGGAGAAGTTAAGTCCATTTGAGGAAGAAATAAACAATAACCTGAAGAAATAAAACAAAAAATTCAACTATTAAAAGGCAAGAATATACAAATATATACAGGCATGTAGTATCATTTGTATAAGCCAGAAAAATTATTTTACACTTAACTTAATTGAAAAAATGTTCACCCTACTCCCCAGTACTCCCTGTCTGTTTTATGATAGGAATTATAATTTTAGGCAACAAGTAAATTTTAGAACAATGTCTATACATTTACCTAACACATATTTAAAAAATGAAGATATATTGAAAGACTTTTAAAGAATTGATTTTTTAAAATATATTTTGACCAGCATCACAAAATTTATATAACTGGCCCAAACTGGCAGATGATGAAATAAGCAATTAAATGTTCTACTTTCCTATTTGTAAGCATTATGTGTCCAGTGGTAAGGAGCCTATTAGAATAGCATAAAAAAAGAATGTACAAATGTTAATAATTGATTTATCAAAAAAAAAATTTTATTTCCTTCTCCTTCGGGACTTTTTTATTCTCATTTCATGACTAAACCTTAACATAAAAAAATGCTGGCCTTATAATGAAGAAAGGGGCGTCTTTCAAAATAGATAATTTCAGGGCCGCTGGGTCAGGGGTACCAGGGGGGTACTTTGACTAAAATAAATTAATGCTTTGAAATCTGCCCGTTTGATAAGCAATGGTGCCTCCTTCAAAATTTGTGAATTCCATGGCTTTGGATTAAAACAAACCAAATACAATTGCTGGAAAGTTGTTACATGATACTCAGGTGACCTATAAGGCCCGTGGGCCTCTTGTTTATAAGCTTCATTCTACTTGTATTAAATGAAATGTTTTTGATACATTTTTATTATGTGATTTTTTGTTTTATTTTCTTTAGGAGAGGAGCATTTTGCTGAGAAAATGGGCGAATTTGGTCAGTGAGAACATTAATGAGTTAGCTAAGCTTCTCACCTCAGAGATGGTAGGTTCTTTTTATCCAGTCACACATTTAAGCTTACTGTTAAAATACTTTCTTTTCAGGTTCATAATTCCATTGATTCAGATCATAATTTCTGAGCAATCCTATGTGGATTTCTTATGTTGCCAGTATACATCCATAATAATTTTTTTAAAATTACTAACACTTTGACAAACCATTGCAGAATAACAATGCATTATGGAATGAAAGATGATTAAGAAATGTCTTTTTAAAATTTTATTTAATTCATGCACCCTTGCATATACATGTAACACTTTTGAATATTTAATGTTAATTTTTTTAATAGTTTGGAAATGAAGAGTTAATGAGACATATTGAGTTAAAATAGTTGCATTGAGGATATCCGATCCTCAGTCAGGAAGGGTAACTCCAAAAATTAATATTTAATTTGAAATGCATCAAAATGAAGCTTAAAAATGAAATTTTTTCATGCAACAATTTTGGTTTTATTCATCTTTATAAGATTCAAGATTTTTGGAAGTCTTAGAAAAGGTTTTATAAAAGTTGACATTTGTACCCTATGAAAGGCAAAAATTAACATAGTTTTAGAGAAATAAGATTTTCTTGAATCCAGCCTTAGATACCAATGCTTATTAGCATGATATGAAATAAGAAGTGAAATGTGGTGTCTTGCAATGATAGCAAAAGCCTTTTACACTATGTATTATAGAATACTTGACAGAAATAGGAGACAAAAATTTCTAAATAAGTGTAAAAATCATTACAATTTCTCTGAATGCCTGGATACCTATTGTTTTTTAACCTAAAATATATTTGTTGATCAGTTTGCAATTAGAAAATGCATTGCTGATATTCCAATTCGCTTTTTCTGCAAAAATATTGTTGATTTGACAATTTTCCCTATATAATATGATTAACTTGCATCTTCAACTTTATTGAAATACCGTGGATAAATTTACATAGCTTTGTGGATTCAGAGATACTTTTATGAGTATTTTTGATAACTTAACTGCTAATTTTATAAACCTGAGGATCGGACTACCTTAAAATTAATAATTTATCTGTGCAGGGAAAACCTCTTGCTGAGGCCAAAGGGGAGATAACTTATGGAGGTGGATTTTTGGAATTATTTGCTGAGGAGTGTAAGCGTGTGGAAGGGGACATAATTCAGACTCCCATCAAATCACGGCGACTTCTCGTCCTGAAGCAGCCAATCGGAGTTTCCGGAATGATCACACCAGTAAACTTTTTTTATTGCCATATTTTGGAAATTCATTTCTTTCTTGTAAAATTAGATGACCTTGTAGAAGATAAAAATAATATTAATAGTACAATATATGTTTCATCTCAGACAGTGAAAATCCATTTAGAGTAGGGGAATATATAAATCTTTTCCTCAAAAACTATTTAGCAAGAAAAGGCAATTACAGTATATTGAAAGCATGGTGTCTTTATGTAGTTAACAATTAATATGGTTTTAATCATGGACCATGGCATTAGGGTGTTCAAAAATTGAGGAATAGTTTGTTTTTGATAAAGTCTTTTTGTAAAGCAAAAGGGCTACATAACAGTTTTTTTCAGATTAATATGCAGCATCCAAAAACCTGTACATTAAAGTTTTTTTTCATCTCATTGCACTATGAATTAGGCTTGAGCAACAAAGTGGTCTGAATTTTATTTGAAGCTATAGAAAGAAATCACTTATTTGGTTTTTGAACAATAGGACAATAATAAGCTAAGTCGGTAGAGATGCACCATTACATATTTAGTATGGAGTACTTGATTTCATATAATTTGAAATGGGGGTGTGGGGGGATTTACAGTATATGACTAAGATGAACATTATAATCTCTATTTATAATGGAATTAATTTTGCAGTCTCAGTAATTAATTTTTATTTCACAGTATTGTAATTAATACTGATAAAATATTTTGTAAAACAAGAGTTATGGATTAAGATTCAAAGTTAACAAAGTTCTGGCTCATAATAAATCAATCTACTGTATTAGGAGAATTACTGATAATTTGTCACATGTAAAAAAATTTAAGCAGGTAAAATACTTGTAACATATACTGAAACATATTAGTATACTGGTAACTTCTTAAATAATTTAAATATAAATCTTATGCATTCTTTGCAGTGGAATTTCCCCAATGCCATGATCACTAGAAAGGCAGGTGCAGCCATAGCAGCAGGTTGTACCGTGGTACTTAAACCTGCAGAGGATACACCGTACTCAGCACTGGCTCTCTGTGATGTAAGTACGGGAACCAGTTAAAATGCTGTACTTAGAACTGATGGCCCTCTGTGATGTAAGTAGGGGAACCAGTTAACATCTGACCTGTTCTGGTTCTCTGCACTGGCTCTGTGATGTAAGTAGGGGAACCAGTTTACATGCTGTATTCAGCACTGGCTTTCTGTGATGTTAAGTAGGGGAACCAGTTCTTTAACATCTGACCTGTTCTGGGTCTCCTGTCATATGCAGTTGATGACGTAATTATCTAATATAGGGTGAATTCACCATGCATCGGATACCCTTGTACTTCAACAAGTTCTAGCGATATCGCTACCGACGGAAAATTATCAAAATGGAGTTTAACATTTAGTTTGTGATTAAAATAACAATTTAGGACACAATTATATGTCGTTTATTGAGGAAATATCCCCAAAAATCGAGTTTTTAGAAAAAACAGAAAATTCACCATGGATCGGACATTGTTCACCATGCATCGGACAGACGGTATGGAGACCGGAAAAATATCATACCTTTATCACAATGCTTTAAAATCCTTGATATGGATATATTTTCATCTTTTATCTAAGAAATAACCCTCAACTGTAATTTAATCGACGATATTATTGCATAAATGTAGAACGATTCTAGAGACCTCACTCTGCCTTAGAAATGCTTTAAAATGCTTATAATGCCGTAATTCGCGCCTTTTTCTCATGGTTTATCATACTCTGGTTTGTAGAAATAAATAGAGTAAAATTCCAGACGTCATATATCGATAACTTGTATTTTGACTGAAAATATAGAGTTTTTATTTTCTTTTTCCGCAAAAAACAGCTGTCAGCTGGGATCTGTATGAAAATGGTAGTACTTACCTTTGCATCGAAAAGTGTCCGATGCATGGTTAATTTGTGTCCGATGTACGGTGAAAATAGCATACTAGTAAAAACCAGCTCTAATAAGAATTAAACAAACATTGAAGTGAAATTTAATTATAATTTATGTAAAATTACCAATCCCTGACAAATTTCATCAAAGTCCGACTCGTTCCGTGGAAGTCGAGTTTAAAAGAACGATAACTCTACAAATTGCAACATCATAAATTTCGGGTTATTCCCCTTTGATGATGTAAAATATGACGTAACTTCAAGGCCATTTGCGGGGTATTTTTATCACAACATGATAAACACAATCGGTATCATTAAAAAATTTAAATCTTGGTCTTTATGACAGAAACAAATAAATACACAGAACTCATAAGTTGAAAGAGAGTTTATTGCCTAAAGTTGTCCGAAGCAAGGTATGTGTCCGATGCATGGTGAACTCACCCTACATATAAATTAGCCATATGAATTCTACCTTTTCACCGGATTATGGTAATCATTATGATCACTTGTTCAGTAAGAGAAAGAAAATGGACTGGCATATTGGACTGATACAATAATAACGTCGATCAAGTAGAGGAATAATTCGAAAAAAAAAAAATTATTAACATATATATATAGACCTCTTTGACAGCTTTGTATTTTTCTTACAGTTGGCCAAGGAGGCTGGAATTCCAGCAGGTGTGCTCAATGTTGTTACCAGTTCCCGTAACAATGCTGCTCAGGTTGGAAAAACCATATGTGAGAGCCCTCTAGTGACCAAAATGTCATTTACTGGATCAACTTTCGTGGGCAAGGTAATGAATAGAATTTAGGTCAAGGACCTTGAACAGTCATGATAACAAAGTGTTTTGTTTTTTTTACATGAGTCCCTACCTTGTGATGGACAAGAAAAGGAATTCAAAGCAAATTTTTTAAAGAATAAAAAGTCCAAACAATATATGAAAGTATAATTGAGTTTTATGCACGATTGCAGTTCTTGTTTAGTTGACATTTCAAATGTTTTAAATGTAATCTGTTATTTACCCATTTTTTGCAGCTACTACTCCAGCAGTGTGCCTCCACAGTAAAGAAGGTCTCCCTAGAGTTGGGGGGTAATGCACCATTTATCGTGTTTGAGAGTGCAGATTTGGACGCAGCAGTTCAAGGAGCCATGGGAGCAAAATTCAGGTGTTCTGGACAGGTAACTCCTGGTTGTTTTATACCCAATGGTAATCATCAGAACCTAATATGTTTCAGATTGCTTCCGAATATATTTGCCTTTATAGCTGTAGAAATCAATTTTTACTTTTTCCTTCATTGCTCTACACCTCAGAATGACCAATAATTCTAGAATGTGTCAACCTACAGATAACATTCCAGTGCTTTAGTGTTAAGTAGTTAAAGGACAAGGGGAAGATTAAAAAAAAGAGTCATGCTATTGTAGAGTGAAATATTTATCTTAATTTGAATTTTAACAAAGGAAGGGAATATGTTTTCACACTCATCTGTTAATACAGATGACAGATGTATGTTCTGCTTTTGTTGTAGACTTGTGTCTGTGCTAACAGAATTTTCGTCCATGAGAGTATTTATGATGAATTTGTTAAGAAGATGGCAGCCGTAGTAGAGAAGGACTTAAAGGTGGGAGATGGGATCGATCCTGCTACAACCCAGGGTCCTCTTATCAACAAGAAGGCTATCGAAAAGGTAGGTTGAATCAAGTGTCCACTAAAACATCCTCCCTAATATGTAAATGTAATGGTTTAGGTCAGAAATATTACTGGGTAACTCAGTCAGTAGAGCATTTGGCTAGTAATATAGGGGTCAAGCGTTGGATTCCCAGTTCAGCCATATTTTCTCCTGTTCTGAAACAGAATTTGTGCCATGTCCAGGATTCAAAGCTGGGTTGTATAAATAATCAATTTGATATTTATTTATTTGTATTTTTTTTTCAGGATTCGAGTTATAGGGGAAAAATTACATAGATAAAAAAGTTATATTGAGTCCTAGATGACTTTTACATATTCTCTAAATATTGGAGTTAAAGATTACTAAGGGCCAGCAGCATATCAAATCCTCAATATATTATGAATAAACCTCAGTATGCAGTCTAATGTATTGTTTAAACTGAATCCAGATTGAGGGCCATGTTCAGGATGCTGTCAGTAAAGGGGCAAAGGTCGTATGTGGCGGGAAAAGCAAGGGAGGTAACTTTTTCGAGCCAACCATTCTAACAGGAGTCACCAATGATATGAGATGTGCTAAAGAGGAAATATTTGGACCCATCGCTGGCATCATCAGGTTTGTCTCTGATTAGTGACTTATTCTATTATTTGGGATCTTTTGAGCTACATCCTGATTATCAGGGACCCCTTATTGGTGTTATTGTCAAATTGAAACACATCAAAGTACACTTTGTACATACAATAGGGCTAATAACTGATGCACATAACAAATTATGTGATATAACTAAGTTCAGTCTTATTTTGTACCTTCATAAACGCCTTCACATTGAGGCATGTACTTTTATTCTCAAATCAGAATCTGGTTCAGTTATCAGGACAAGTTAACATGTCATTATTTCTTCAAAGGAGGTGCAAATTATGGATAATAATTCTATATCAAAGTCCAAATCCATCAACAAAGTACATTTTTCACATCCATTCTCACTAAGTATTGTAGTTATATTAATTTAATTATAATTTGGAGTTCTCTTTTTTTATGTTTCTAAAATATTTTAAAGGTTTAAAACTGAAGAGGAAGTAGTTGGTCTAGCAAACGCTACAACATCTGGGCTAGCAGGTGAGAATGGATTAAAAAAAATTAATAAATTCGGATTATGTTGTCTATACGTCTGAAACTTTAAGTTTAATTATGATCTGTTCCTATGTAATAATTACTGAAGCAAAGCTTATAGTTGAAATATGAAGGTATAAAAGGAAAATCTTAATATTTTGTTACCATCAGTGTAAATTTTAAAATTAAGATTCATTTATGTAAAGGAGTGAAATATTTATAAGATGTAGTCTGGGATTGCTAAAAGTAAACTGAATACTATAATGAATACTACAGTCATTGTCTTTCAATTTTTAAAGAGACAAGTACATGTATGTTGCATTATAAAGGAACTTCTCTAATATAACAACTTGTTTTATATTTAGGTTACTTCTACTCCCGTGACCTTAGCCAGATATGGAGGGTTGCCGAGCGTCTGGAGTCGGGCCTTGTGGGGGTCAATGAGGGGGTCATTTCTGTCCCTGATGCACCGTTTGGGGGGTGGAAGGAGTCAGGCCTAGGAAGAGAGGGGGGACGTTATGGTATTGAGGAGTATCTAGAGATAAAATATGTTTGTATGGGGGGTCTACAGTAAATATCTAGCAGGAAAAAGTTATATTAGTCTGGGCTGTAAAAAATATACATTTGAGAGGAGAAGTTATTCTTATTTTGCAACAGAAATGTGATTGTTAATGATCTGTCATCATATTTTTAATGATTTTATTTTTATTTCTTCCAATGGAATAAAATGTATTTGTTACCTATTTGACTGTGTCAAAAACTTTTTTCTTTCCCATCTTTAAAAAAAAAATATTATATTAAAAATAAATTGCAATAATGATGTATTTTTATTTTCCTGCTTTGGAAAAAGTGGGGTCTACTGGTACTTATAGCCGCAGTCTGTAAAGTGATATAGCCACGGAAAATACTTTGTCATTACTTTATTATATTGTTCTTTGAGATGCATTGTATCTGCTTTTTATTATCACTTTGAGAATTATCCGAAAATATAGAAATACAATGTTTAAACATTATTATGAACCAATTTTTTCAGGAACCCCAAAGAGTACATTTATTTCACTTGAATATATTTACTGATTTTAACAAAATGAATATGATTATTTGATAAATCTTTGATCAATATAATCAGGGACCTATATAACGTTTAATGTTATGTAGCTGGATTGTTATTATCTTTGTATAATGTGACATATGTTAAACATAAAGATATGTTATGCAATACAATTATAAATTTAAGAAAAAAAATTATAAAACAGTTGCATTTTTTTTTAATTGTATATAAATAAAAAAACAAATAAATGCAAACTTTGAAAAACAGGAAAGTGGGGTATAAAACATGTACATTAATAAGTAATAAATAATAATAAAAAAAAAAACAGATACTGTAATGTCTCTGATTTTACAATTTCATATGAACCTTTACTCTATTTAATCACAGATATCTCAATTGTTCTCAGGCTTTATTGTAATGCTCATAAAGGGGCAAGCATTACTGGATTATTGAAATAGTCAGAATGCTTTATGATAAGCTGAGGATGAAATAAAAAATAGTAATATATATTTGATTTTGACTAGACTAGACAAAGGCCCCCTTTAAGCGAATGCAGCAGTGCCTCCAAAAATGAAAATGCTGCTCTTGAATATCATTTTTTAGTAGAAAATACATGTTAATCTGGGTATATACATATGTCAAGTAGAATGCTTATGAGGAGGTGCTGTTTCTGGCGATAGAACGCTGGACTTCATGGGAAGCCTGCGTCAACAGAGACAAATTAGAGTCTTCCGCCCAGTCCCTCCACTGATCCGTGGCTTGTAGCTCCTTCTTGATCCAAATCGAAAGTAGACACAGATCGCACAATTTGTTTGAGAGTAGATTCTGATATGTTTGTGATTTTTTGGCAATCCTTCAGTGTAATTGTACCCAGCAGCATCTAATTAGAAATAATATATTTTGGATTAGAAAATAATTAAGTTATGTATTATTCCATACAAAAATAACTTTGTACATGAACATGTTAACTATAATTAAAAAAAAAAGAAAAGAAGTCTTTCGAATCATTATAATACAGTTAATACGTACATATGTACATACTTCATTAGCTCTACTGGTCAGAGACGAGAAGAGCTTATGCGATAGTAATGCGTACGCCGTCCGTCCGTCCGTCTGTCTGTAAACAAATTTTCAAAATGCTATTCCTCCTACAGTTTTGCTCTGATTTCAATATAACTTGGCACGCAAGTAGATTACACTAAGATGCATAATTCTGTTTATCGGTTTTGGATTTTGATAAACGGTGTTGCCGTGGTTACTAAAAATACAAATTGCTGTGAAATTCTTTCAAAATGCTACTTGTCCTACAGTTTTGGTCTGATTTCAATATAACGTGGCACACAAGTAGACTACACTAAGATACATAATTCTGTGTATCGGTTTTTGATTTCGATAAATGGTGTTGCAGTGGTAACTAAAAATAGAAATTGCTGTGAAATTTCTTTCAAAATGCTACTCCTCCTACAGTTTTAGTCTGATTTCAATATAACTTGGCAAACAAGTAGACTACACTAAGATACATAATTCTGTATATCGGTTTTTGATTTTGATAAACAGTGTTGCCGTGGTTACCAAAAATACAAATTGCTATGAAATTCTTTCAAAATGCTACTCCTACTACAGTTTTGGTCTGATTTCAATATAACTTGGCACACAAGTAGACTACACTAAGATACATAATTCTGTTTATCGGTTTTTGATTTCGATAAACGGTGTTGCCGTGGTAACTAAAAATAGAAATTTCTGTGAAATTTCTTTCAAAATGCTACTCCTCCTACAGTTTTAGTCTGATTTCAATATAACTTGGCACACAAGTAGATTACACTAAGATACATAATTCTGTGTATCGGTTTTTGATTTCCTTGAACGGTGTTGTCGTAGTTACTAAAAATAGAAATTTCTGAAATTCTTTCAAAATGCTACTTCTCCTACAGTTTTGGTCTGATTTCAATATAACTTGGCATACAAGTAGACTACACTAAGATACATAATTCTTTTTATCGATTATTGATTTCGATAAACAATGTTGCCGTGGTAACTAAAAATAGAAATTTCTGTGAAATTTCTTTCAAAATACTACTCTTCCTACAGTTTTGGTCTGATTTCAATATAACTTGGCACACAAGTAGATTACACTAAGATACATAATTCTGTGTATCGGTTTTTGATTTCCATGAACGATGTTGTCGTGGTTACTAAAAATAGAAATTTCATTAAAATGGTTTCAAAATGCTACTCCTCCTTCAGTTTTGGTCTGATTTCAATATAACTTGGCACACAAGTAGACTGCACTAAGATACACAATTAGGTTTATAGGTTTTTGATTTCCATGAACGATGTTGTCGTGGTTACTAAAAATAGAAATTTCATTAAAATGGTTTCAAAATGCTACTCCTCCTTCAGTTTTGGTCTGATTTCAATATAACTTGGCACACAAGTAGACTGCACTAAGATACACAATTAGGTTTATAGGTTTTTGATTTCCATGAACGGTGTTGTCGTGGTTACTAAAAATAGAAATTTCTGTAAAATTGTTTGAAACTGCTACTCCTCCTACAGTTTTGTTCTGATTTCAATATAACTTGGCACACAAGTAGACTGCGCTAAGATACATAACTAGGTGTATCGGTTTTTGATTTCCTTGAACGGTGTTGTCGTGGTTACTAAAAATAGAAATTTCTGTAAAATTGTTTCAAAATGCTACTCCTCCTACAGTTTTAGTCTGATTTCAACATAACTTGGCACACAAGTAGACTACACTAAGATCCATAATTGTGTTTATCGGTTTTTGATTTCTGTGAATGGTATTGCCGTGGTTACTAAGAATAAAAATGTCTATAAAATTATTTCAAAATGCTACTCCTCCTACAGTTTTGGTCTGATTTCAATATAACTTGGCACACAAGTAGACTACACTAAGAACATAAAGAGACTTTATCAAGGATCATTATTCTATTTATTGCTGTTGCAAAGTTTCAATTCCCAATTGCTTAAGTACTTTTCTCTTCCTTTGCTATAAGTACAAACCAGTAGAGCTTCAGTCTCGACAGAGACTTCTGGTTTTTTAAAATTATATTATGGGTTTCATTGTATGTTATTATTGCTGCATTTTTATTTTCAAAACTTGAAAAAATTCCTTGGAATACAATTTTAGGATCTGTTATAAGAATATACTATTTAAAATCGAACTAATCAATAATCAATTAACAAATTAATTAATGCAGACATTTGCTATCAATGTAAGTATGTTGTGGGATGAATGAATTTCGAACTACGCAAATATTGTTCAACAGACTTCTCATGATGGTAAGATAAATACATGTACCTCTTCTAGTCGTTTTGAAATGAAGTCAACGCGATTCACAATCTCCTCACATTTCATTAGACGTCTGCTCTGAAAGCTATTTGATATTGGAGGTAGTGAGATGTAAATGTTCTCCAAAAGATTTAATGTCTGAAAGAAAAAAAGTACAGGTTTTACAGAATGCTTAGCTATTATCTTCAGCCATTTGACTTCATTGTTTATTGGTTTCTGGATATCCCCAAAGCTTTCCATATCAGGCTATTTAATCCATTTTCCCATGTCAAGGATTTCTGACCCCCTCTCCGTATACTTAGTACTTGGAGCGGAAGGGATCAGAGGCGCTGGACGCGTAGAACGATGACTTACTTGAAATATGGTATTCTTTTTAGAGAAGTAGGCAAAAGCCTGTCCACTTCTCTAAAGAAAATAGAAATATGGTTTAAATCAAGATTTGATCTTTTTTAGCATAGTTTAGATTGTTACATTATCCCAAGGTTTTCAACGTCATTTCCCACTTTTCCCCTTCTATCTTCTTCTTTGACAATGAAGAGACTATCACAAACGACCTATTCTGATACTTAAATAACATTTGCCTACAACGAAATGAACATCGTACCATTGGTTTGAAAGTTTATATTTTCAAAAAGGTCATTTGCATTCTTCGAAAGAATGACTGCATTTAAGCTATATAAGAGTTGGATCCCGATATTTTGCGCAAAATAAAATTCCAAAATTCATTAAATTTATATTTTATAGGTATTAAACAATATTTTAAGAGCAGGTTTTTGTATATTATATATTACATGAAAGTATTAAATAATGCCGAGCGACACTAGCTTTTGGGATGGGGGTCTAACAGTTTTGTCTCATTTCTATTGTTATTCATATTCATACCAGTTTTCAACGATTTTGTTTACACAGAGCCGCAACTTGGCCATTTTTCTTATTTGCACAGAATGTGTATTTTAACTTACACTTATACATATCCAAAAGACAATGTTGGCCAAGTTGCGGCTCATATCTAATTAAAAAAAAATGTCCCCAAACTAGGGTCGAAATAGCTTCTAAATTAACCGGTCACCGAGCATCAACGATTGATATCATAATCACCTTTCTCACGTGACCTTCTGCTGTTCGATAGGCTAACGCTTTCATTGAAAATTTCATTGTGTTTAAGTCTCGATCTGTTGTGAAAGTATCTATCGTACTTCCAATTTCAAACTATGGAAGATTTATGTGCAAATTTTAATAAGGTTCAAAGATAATATGTCTTTTTTTTAACTTTATGCTTTTCGTTAGGGGTGTTTTGAAAGAATTCTGGTATTGACAGTGTCATTCGTAAGTACATGTATAGGCTTATGTCGCCTCTGTATTATGGTCTGCAGAGCGAGACATCTACACCATCCCTTAATATAAAAATCATTTTAAAATAATTCTGCACCATAAAATCAATACGACTGATCTCGATCTCTCTCTCTCTTCTCCACTTTTATTTCGTAGTGCGAAAAAATCATATGTGCCAATGTTTACATTCCACAACCATGCGGTTTAAATGTCTCCGCCTATTTGAGGATACCTTAGTTTCGAAAGTGCTATTGATCTAATTGGTTAGAAGATTTAAAAAACATAGAGAGTCAAGGGAAATATTAACACTTATAAACAGGAGAAATTAACAACCGAAGTTTAACTGATGGAGTTGTCTATCCCGTTAGTACATTCGATCACTTCGCTACACCTCTCCTCGATCACGAGCCAAGGGAGGGCACGTGTCGAAAAAACACTTGCTACACTGAGTTTGTATATTATTTGTATACTAGTATTCTGTGTGATTTGAGAGTTTTTTTTTTACCTAAGAGGAACAATGTCATGTCCTCAAGCATGTAAATACGCATAGACTCCACAAACGCAGTGTAAATTCAGTTGGCCATTGCTGATCAAAGATTTATATATATATATAAAAAAGCTTTACTATTTTATAAAACCCTCGTGGCCACACACTTTGAAATAATTTTATTATTTGTTTTTCAAAGTGCGTAAAAATTTGGACAAAACCAACGAACTTTAAAAAAAAGTACGTTTTGGGAACAAAATCAACGCACTAATTGAAACTTTTCTCTAAGTGCAATATATATTAATTTTTTAGCCAAGGGGACACTGAAACACCTTGAAATAATATACATTTAACAAAAATTTTTGACTGAATTTTTAGTAATAGATTGCATTATTTCTGTATGTTTCGCTAAAATAACGAATTGTCATACCCTCAAAGAGAACGAGGACAAAACAGGTTAAAGGTCCCTCATCCAATCCCTTGATCTTTCTTACACAAAAATATTTATTATAACTGGTATGACATTGATATACTTTCTCTTAATAGTTTTGAGAATATACAGGTGTACATGATATAGAATAAAGAAGGTTTACCACCATCAACATGCACATTTTGTTCAAAATACAAAATATAGACATTTTCTAGAATATTGATCCGTGCACATTTTTCAAAGTGCGTTAATATAGTCAATACTTTGTCACGCCAAATGCACAAAAATGAGATAATCATAGTTTCACAATCGATAAACTAGCGATAATCTATGTTTCACAACCGTAAACTATACTTAACACCGAAAACAATCATTTGCGATTGCAAAACATAGATTATCTGATAATACAGTTTCACGATTTGTATACTATAGTTTACAAACCGTTAACTATAGTTAACGATCTGATAAATATAGTTTCACAATTTCTGAAACTATGATTAACAACTCTTAACTATAGTTTACGATTGTAAACTATAGTTTACAAACGTAAATCTATGTTTATCAACAAAATCTATTGTTAACGCTGTAACAGACAGATAAACTTAAATTAACATTCGTAAACTATAGTTAACAACCGTTAAATATAGTTTTACGGATAAAAACTATACTTAACAAATCGTTAACTATAGTTTATGGTTTGTAAACTATAGTTTACAGTCGATAAACCTAGTTTATCAATTGTGAAACTATGATTATCTCATTTTTGTGAATTTGGCGTGCCATACAATTATATTAACGCATTTTGAAAAGAAATATTTTTTGTTTGAAAGTGCGTAACTTTTCAAAGTGCGTTGTAACTCACACTCTATCATTTCATTTGCATAACTATCATGCACCCTGAGTGGTGTACATCGTCGGCTTGCAAACCACGGCCATAATGTACGATCCTCTCCCATAGATATATATGCGGACTCCGGACCTTGAGACGATGAGGGGTATACCGACAGTCCTACATGTAGCTGTTACCACCGTTATCACCGAACCTCTCGCAGTTTCGCAGATCACCATGGCCACTATTCAATCATTTGGCCTGCCGTAATATACATGATATAGGCCCTAATGCAAATATGACATGTATTAGAATACAGTCCATTTCCAACAGGAAAAATGACCCACTTTTTCACTTATCTCAGTACATATTCATTGCCATTACACTGTGACACGTGGAAGGTAATCTCAAGAAGTTAAGAATGGCTGGCTTATAATCCATGTCCGCTGTTTATATGAATTAAATACAACAGTTTTGTAACAAGTCAGCGTGATTTGATTTTCTCTCTCTTAGCTGTCAGTAAATGAGTAATTAATGTACATGCACGTATAATAATTACTTAACTGTCAAATGTAACTGTCACTATCATGTTTCGTATTTCCTGTCTTCTTTTTAGGTCTTTCCACCTTTCTGTGGAAAGACCTCTTGAAATGCTTCTGTTTATTATTATTATTATTATTATTTTTCCGCTATGGACTTTTGAACCGAAAGACTTATCGAAAAACTTTTTAGTTCATGATATTGGATATTAAAAGTTATTTCGAAAAACAACCCAACGTATATGACCTATGACCCCTTACGGAGTTCTTGCCCCTTTCATGTAAAACCTTGTTATCGCTACTCCTTCGAAACCGTAAACCGTAGAAATATGAAACCTTCACTAAAGTCTTCGACTAATTGAGAGCACTCTGGAATCTATTCATTGCGAAAGTCTTCGGTGACCCCTTCAATGAATTATTGCCCCTGAAACTTTTTGAATTTTACAAATAATTGAAAATTTTCAAAACGAGAAGTGATAGAGACATGGGACCAACTGCATAAGATTCATTCACATTTGGTCATGAAATTATTGCAAAGGTCAAAGGTCAAGGTCATTCCAAATTTCAGAAATTAAGCTCTTTTTATATCTTTTTTGTCGCATAGCATATACAAACTGTCTTAGCATCATTAATATGTTCTCTTAAAACTATTTAAAAGGTAAAATTCGTATTCCGTAAGATTGACCCCATTAAAAGTTATCGCCCTTTGTGCGAAAAACCTTGTTATCGCTACTACTTCAAAACCGTAAACCGTAGAAATATGAAACCTTCAAAAGTCTTCGATAATCTATTCATTGTGAAAGTCTTCGATGACCCCTTCAATGAGTTATTGCCCCTGAAACTTTTTGAATTTTACAAATAATAAAAAATTTTCAAAACGAGAAGGTGTAGAGACATGCGCCCAACTGCATAAGATTCATTGACCTTTGAGCTTAAAATTCATGTAAAGGTGAAAGGTCAAGGTCATTCCAAAACTGAGAAATTTAGTTCTTTTTATATCTCTTTTGTCTTTCAACATATGTTTAATGTCTATGCATCATTAATATGTACTCTTAAAACTGTTTCAAACATTTCATTCTTGTCCCTTAAGATTGACCCTATTAAAAGTTATTGCCCTTTGTGCAAAAAACATTTTATTTGCTATTGCTCCAAAACCGTAAACCGAAAAGACATGAAAACTGCTCTAATGTCTGATGGGACTTGAGGCAAAACTTTTATGTTTAAGCGCAATAGGATCTGGTGACTCCTTGAATGAATTATTGCCCTTTAATGCTTTTGTGCTTACTATTCAACCTTATAACTTTAAAACTATAAGTCATAGAGACATGAGGTTAATTACAATGTGACCCTTGACCTTTGACCTTGAATATGATTTGAAGGTCAAAGGTCAAATTCACCTGAAAAATTTTTAATTTTTATTTTTTTTCTTCTTTTAAGCCATTCCTGGTTTCTTTTTTATGAAATTTAATCTTAAAGAGATAAATTATAAATGAAATTGAAATTCAAAAGGTGGAAAGACCTCTTATTGTTCTTTGAACAATAAGTCTCCTAGTTTCTATCTTGTTTCATTAAAAGTACCAATTTTAGATATATTCAAATACGATGTCGAAAACGATTAACAAATAATTTGGTGTATTTGAGTTTGTCTCATTAGTGTATATCGCGGACCTATGTTTTTAGTATGCAAAGGGGTATAACTCGTACAGGAACTATGAACTGTCGAAAGTGAAAGTAGAAACTCAACATGACCTACCTTCACTGGAATGTAACGTCCTGGAGTGTTAAAAGATAGAAAATGGTATAAAATAATGATTCAAGGCTCGTAGTTAACACTTTTTCTAAAATGTAAACATGTTTTTACGTATGCATTTCCATTTTTGTGTTGTCACGACTTGCATTCGTCTCATAAAGAAAAAAGTATTTGTACAGTGTACAGTGTATATATCTGTATATAGAACAGTGAGTCACAGGACTTGAGACAATCTTACCAAATCATCGGGTTTAAAGACTGTCTTAAGTCCCTGTTGTGAAAACTATATTTGCTACATTAGTACATACTGATGAAAATCCATGTGCCATTCAAGTTTTATATTAAAACAAAATCATATATATTATAAATATGAATCGTATCGTGGTGCATATTTTCATTTCTAAATTAGTTTTGAGGGAAATGATTAGAAATGGTCTAATTCTAATAAATAATGCTGGTGTTTATCATATTATTTAAGTTATTTATTTTTTAGCCGATCCTGGCAACACTAAGAATTTTCTCCTCAACATCAAGGCTTCGATTATTTTCATCCTTTCAAAAAGCTATGGACAATTTAGCCCCACCTAAACCAGGAGCGAGATCTGCCAGTTCCTTTGTATGTGATAAAGCCTTCATCAATGGAGAATGGGTAGCAGCCAGCAGTGGCAAAACATTTGAAGGTTGGTATAACTGTGTAAGGAAAGTTAGACCTCATTAAAAGGATCCCCAGAGCTAACAAAGAGTAAGGGCATTGGCCATTGGGCAACAGGTTTAACTGGCTAACAGAGGTCAGGGACACACACTGAAAGATTTAATACATGAAACTATAATAAGACTATGAAAGTCATGAAAAAGCCAATAATGTAATCAAGGTAAAGTAGGATTTTTTTTCACAGAAAGATAGTGTTGATGGAATTGCAGTAAAGTGGAACTGACATAACATAAATGTAGTGTACATTTCTTTTTCTTTATTTTATTTTTTTTTACTAGAAACTGGTGTAATGTATACACTACTGGATGCTTCTTAACAGTGAAATTAAGTTACTACATATAAACAAAAAGACACACAAATACTTGTAGATACACATGTAATTTCTGGTAAATTGTATTGATTAAGCTCAACAAATTCTTGATTAAATTATGTTTTCCTCTATCTGATTAAGAGATGCCTATCTAGTATCTACAAAATATAACTTTAATAGAAAGTTAATTGTTTAGCAAGTGATGGTGAATGCCTTTGTTAACAATTATAACATGACTTTAATTCAGTTGTGAACCCTGCCAATGGTAAAGTTATCGGCTCCGTGCCAGATATGGATGCCACAGACACCGACAGAGCCATCAAAGTGGCCTACAAAGCATTCCAGAGCTGGAAGGAAACTACTGCAAAAGTAAGATAACATTAAA
>NW_026922329.1:0-19528 GCF_032062105.1 Saccostrea cuccullata | reverse complement strand
AACATTGTGCTGAAGCATCTGGGTGGCCATCTTGATTTTGGATTTTTCTGGGTCAACACTTTTGGTAACCTCTTGGTGCAGGGAGTCCTTTTGTGAGAAGTTCATAAAACATAAGTATTAATTGGTATTCAGGCCACTTGTTGATTAATAAATGACAGAATTAAAGTCATTCCCACATCCCAAAAGGAAGAAAAAGAAAGAAAGAGAGAGCGAGATTCCAATTCATATTTACCTCTAGGCAATTAATGACCAACAGAGAGAGTTCTATCATTTTGTCTTCATTTTCTTTGAGGGACATCAGCTCCTCCACTTGATCCAAGTAAATCTGTAGACACTCGCTTACTTCTCCAGAGCTGAAAAGGAAGAACCAAAAAATATTTTTAATATGATACAAAACATTCTTTATCTTTCGAAACTTAAAATATAGCAGATTTTTGTTTATGCATTAATTTGATAATGTAGGGGCATTACATTGATAAGGAAAAAATTGATACAGTTCAAAATCTGCCCTTCCATTAAAATTCTATAAAAAAAAAAACTCCACCTGGTCCTTATAAGGTGTTGTAGGAAGAAGGATCGTAGGACTGGTGTAGGATCAATGCCTTCCTCAAACACTGACAACTCCTTACTGGCCATTCTCCCTCCCTGGCCCTTTCGAGCTGTGGTGGTAATGTAAGACATTAGCTTCTGAACCACTGCACTGGACGGTGGCTCCTCATCAGTAAAACACAGCTGGGACACAAGATCCATAAAGAAACTGTTACAGTGTCTTTGGAAGACCCTGAGTTTGTGCATCCTCAGGCTGAAATAAAATTGATGAGAAATTTTATAAAAATCTAACTTATATCAGTTCAAAATATTTTAAGCCACTGTCACTGAAATTCTTATAAGTAGTAAGATCACAATTCAAAAGCTTGTGTGACAATCTAGATATATAGGAGAACCAAAAAAGTACAAGTTTACAATTTCCATCCGTCTTATAAAACATGTTCTTGTAATAAATAATTTTTACATAGGTGATAATTACCCCAATGAACTACATACAAATAAAACAAAAGCTCATACTTTTTGGTGTTGTCTTGATTTGGATTGAAGTGATCAGGAATTTCATCATGACAGACAGGACATTCAGTAGATCTCAGTATCTTCATGTCATTGTAACAAATGATACAGATGACGTCCTTACAGGCGAGTTGTATAGGTCTCTCGGTGATCTCTCTTTCACAGGCTTTACAGCTATCTAACCTCCTACAATGTAATCCAACTAAAGACTTAGCATACACTATAAAGAGCACTCCCTGAGAATATACTTCTGATGTTGTAAAGTTATTTTAACCCACAAAAGATTAAGTATACACTAACAAGAGGCCCATTTGCCACATCGCTCACCTTAATAGGTATGACAAAGTTGTTCTTTACTAGACCCCCTTGTTTTGCCTATTGTGACTGCACCCTGCCCTTTGGGTCATGATTTGAACAATTGAACAACTGAAACTTTACACAGTCACTACCCCCAGAATGCTATTTTCAGCTTTTTTGGCCCAGTGGTTTCCAAGAAGAAGATTATTAATGATTTTTCCTATTCATTTCAATGTAAAACTTAGATTCCTTATTATGGCACCACCGTACCCCCGGGAAATCATGATTTAAACAATTAAGATTTTATATATTACACGGCGAGCATGCTTCTTGAGGAGAAGATTTTTTAATGACCCCACCCTATTTTTGTATTTTCTTGATTATTTCCCCTTGGAATGTGACTAGGAACTTCATTTTAGCAATTTAATCTCCCCTTAACTACAGTATGATTTGTACTATGTTTGGTTAAAATTGGCTAAGTAGTTCTTGAAAACAAGTTAAACATGTGAAAAATTTACAGACAGATAGATGGATAGACGGACAACGGGTTATCAGGAAAGCTCACATGAATGAACTTCTGAAAACATGGGGTTTCTGGCTATGTGATATCATGCGTATTTTTTTTTTCATCAACATTGATTAAAAAAAAACTACCTTATACATGTACGTTATCTAAAAAAAATACCATAGTAAATCAGTGATTTAAACAAGAGGACCAGGGGCCACAGCGCTCACCTGAGCACATCAGCTAGGAAAAAGCACATATCATGATTTGGACTAACTAGAATCTACACTACCTGAGGAGAATTCTACATAAATATTACTAATCATGGCTTTGAAGTACTTGAAAAGAAGATTTTAAAAGGTTCCCCTATGTATTCCTATGAGAATTTTTGGTCGGCCATTTTGGCCCCACCCTACCCCCGGGGGTGTATCTGAGGATGATTCCACATGAGTTTCATCTTTCCAGGCCCTGTGGTTCTTGAGAAAAAGATTTTTCCTATATATTCCTATGTAAAACTTTGAATCGGCAATTTTGGCCCCACCCTACCCCCAGGGGTCATGATTTGAACAAACTTGAATCTACCCTGTACGAGACAGTCCGGGTGGGTTAGACACGGCTCAGGCACGGATTCCGTCTCCAGAAACCCGTGCTTTAGCATTCCGTGCTCCTATGTAAAGTATGTATGGAAAGCCGTGCCTGAAAGTGGTCGAGGCACGGACACGGCACGGATATTGGCCGAAATATTTAAATGAGATCACACGGTTTTACAAAACCCGTGTCAGAAAGCCGTGCTTGTTTCCATATATGGACTCACGGATTCTGTAAACCCGTGTCTGAAACCCGTGTCCTTTTCCATATATGGAAACACAGTTTTTTGGAAACCCGTGTCAAAAAAGCCGTGCCGTATACCATATAAGGAGTCACGGGATCTGTGCATTTGTTTAGATCTAGGTCATGGCTTTTAGAGAATCTCCTGATGTAACTGTGGATGCAAAAATGGTGACTGAAACCAAACTAACTTCACATTGCTTTACATTAATGCTTAAGTTTTAGAATTTCAAAAGATAAAAATCTTATATGAATGTGTCCATTTACTTTCTGTTAAAGATTAAATTTATCAGTTACAATCCATGCTAGTTTTTAATTAAGATTTTAATGATAATGTACAATATTCAATTGTAATTTAATTTAGTAGCTAAGTCGCACTCTGCACAATCTGAGAAAGAATTTACTTTAAATAAAACTTTCACTAGCACAGTAATGTCACATAAAATATATGAGGATTAGTGAAAGTCCAACTAAAGTCATTCAAATAAACCTAAACTATTTCATCATGTTCATTGTCAACATTGCAATACAGGAAGATCATGAAAATTGAAAAATTTACTTATTTATTCTAGATAACACTTACTGCATTTAGTTCAAAAGTGAAGAAATTATCCCAGACTGACATAAATACAATTCCAACTGACATCTATTTAGTTAAATATCCTTTAAACAGAGCAAAAAGACACACTGACTTAGCTCATGACCATGAATCCCTCCAATTTAATATTCAAATAAAGGAAGTTATGATTGAGCATGCTCAGTAAAAAGCCGTGAGATATAAATATTTAGTTTAAAGCAAAACCCGCCTGAGTTAAAAACTGTCTCCTTAGGACACGGATTCCGTGCCTCCACATGGGTTTCTGTGAGTGAGGATTCCTCACTTTCAGACACGGAAGCCGTGTCCGTGTCTTGGACATGCAGAACCCGTGCGGCTTTTTAAAAACCCGTGCGGATTCCGTGTCTTAGTCGTGCCCAAGCCGTGCCTATTCCGCCTCGAACTTTCGTACGGGTCACTATCTGAGGATGATTCCACATGAGTTTCATCTTTCCTGGCCTGTGGTTCTTGAGAAGAAGATTTTTAGAGATTTGTCCTATATACTCCTATGTAAAACTTTAATCGGCCATTTTGGCCCCACCATTCCCCTGGAGGTCATGATTTGAATAAACTTGAATTTACACTATCTGATGATGATTCCACATGAGTGTTATCTTTTCTGGCCCAGTCGTTCTTGAGAAGAAGATTTTTAAAAAAAATGCCATTAATTTTTCTCAAATTCATAATTATCTCCCCTTGAAAAAGGGCGTGGCCCTTCGTTTGAACAAACTTGAATCCCCTTTACCCAAAAATACTTTGTAGCAAGTTTGGTTGAAATTGGCCCAGTGGTTCTTGAGAAGAAGATGAAAATGTGAAAAGTTAACAACAACGACGACAACGACGACGACGACGACAACGACAACAACGACAACGACGACAGACAACGGACAAATTTTGATCAGAAAAGCTCACTTGAGCCTTTGGCTCAGGTAAGCTAGAAAACGTACATGTATTCTATCTTAATGGTTAACTATTTTCAAAGCTGTTTGAATTTTTTGTATGGTTGAAAACATGTCATAATCTAGCCTCCTTCCTCTTATGGTTGTAATTATCAAATTCAGTTATACTTTTGTTTATAAATTATAAAAAAAAAAAAGGCAGAAACTTAAATCTGTGAATATTAATAAATTTTAGGTTTTCTTACCCGAATGCTGTGGTGACTGCTTTTTTCATACACATTTTCAGGAATTTCTCCACCTTTTCCAAAGCTTCAATGTTCTTGAAATCTACATTATCTTTAAGCATCTGTAAATGCATATTAAAAGGTTAAATGACTTTTTCTTTTGACCAAATGACAATGAACTTACACTTTTAAGTGCAAAAAAATAATCTCCTGATAAGCTTGATCTGACAAGATTAAACTTCTATGCAGCTTTGAAATCCTTCCATTTTAAAGTTCACTGCTACTTACAAAAATATATGCTAACATGTTAACTTGTAAAAACTTACCACCCATAACGTCTTGCATCGCTCCACTGGGATTGCTGTGTCCTCTGCACAGACATGCTGAAGAAACAGTTTCATGACTACAACCTTACTCCACTGGCATCTGATGAAGGAATAAAAATTAAAAAGCGGTATGTATGCAAAGAGAGTTTATGTGCAGGCAAATGCATTGTACTTAAATATCAGTCGATATAAGCTTGTTGTTCTGTAAAACGTGAATTCAATAATTAAACATTGTATTAATTTTATAGTTCTTAATGCTCACATTACTGTAAAACATCTTTATACCTATAGGGAACACACTTTTAATGAATTGACACCTTAAAAAAGTAAGTTCAAGACTATTATTCTCCACGATTTTCTAATATTATATTATAAACCTAGCAGATTTGATGACTAACACTTATAACAAAACTTAATCGTCCATCCCTGGTACTTCGTTGAGTGTATTACTGTACTTAGAAATCTCTTTATTTCAATTATATATATTTTTAAAAATGTAAAATTTCAAATTTAAAATAATGTTTTGCCTTCAAAGCTTAGACCATCTTCCACACCTATGTAACTACTGTGATTTCATAAATATTTGTTGAGCACCAATTTTCGAGGATTTAGTTGTTGAGCAGATCCACAAATTTCCATGTTAATTGAATTAATTATTCATTTGTACAGGCAAAGCTTTTATCCACGAAATTACGTATCCTCGAAAATGTCTGTTTTACAAAATACTCGAAAAATGATGCCAACAAAAATTGATGAAACCACAGTATATGTATATTTCTCTGTATTTTCATATTACCTGACATATGACATGTATCACTTAAAAATCTTAATTTCTTTCAAATGGAAAATTATACATGTAAAATAATGTATGTTATACCAAACTAACCTGGCTTCCTTACTGCCCTCCCTACACCTTCTCCCAAACTCCTCCACTCCTGATGGATCCACCTCCTGTACAAACTGTCCCAGAATCCTCTCCACCACAGGCCGGTACTTGAGTACCTGTTTCTGCCAGTATTGTCTGCCCCTGTTGTCATTTAGTGAGTCCTCACCAGGCTCCAAAGATTTTAACAACAGGTAGAGGCCAAGTATATCCAGGGTCTGAAAAATGAAGCAATTTTTTCGTTATGAGTTTTCAAAGTAGAAAGTAATAGACAAAACAATGCAAAACATAAAAGACATGATATGGTAGAAAAAACATTACCAGTTCTGCATTTGTGACAAGGAAAAATTGAGGACTTTTCTGCTGGAACTCGATAATTTTAGCAATACACTCAGGCCACACTCGTGTAATACTGGCAAAATTTCTCAGTCTTGGTACAACTTTATTATATACAGCATGAATTGCTACAAAGTTCATCACAACACTCTGCAGTCCTTCTTTGAAGTCAATATTCATTCCATTCAGTAAAGTTTCACACACCAGCTAAAATGAACATAAAAAGATTTTAACATGTAGAGAATACACGTAGCAAAAGAACTTCCTTGACATTTTTTCCTTATAATTTAAAAAAAAAATTTTTGATTTTTCAAACTTTTAAGACTTACCCCATGCTCCTCAACACTGGTCACATGATATACCATATAAACAAAATCACTGAGATATGTCTTGACAAATTCAGGCACCCTGACTTCACATAGACACTTTTGAAGCACTTTTCCAATAGGTGTGTTTTCTATGATATTTGTTACTCTTTGGACCAATTCTTGAATTGTTTCTGCAAAACAATTTTGTTCTCTGTAGACGTAAAGAGAGCTGCATGTGAAACTGAATATCTTTATATTCAGTAAAAAATCACACGCATTAAAATAAGCATTTGTCCAGGAAACTATTCATGATTCAATTTATTCTATAAATTAACTAGAACACACACACGACAGTGATAAAGTCAGTCTGTGACATTCATATCTTAAACAATGCAGCTGAATCTGACCATATTTTTCAAGATCTTGTGACGTCCTCATGGTTCGGTCAATCTGGTTGTATATCAGCCAGGAGAAAGGCATCTGAGCTGTAAATTTCTGTCCATCACACCCCGTCCCCCTCACCATCACCTCGGGAAGTTCCTGCTGTCTTTTGGGGGACACAATCATGGAATATTCTATCTGTGTGACTGAGGGGTCATTGATGATCTCAAGCCAAAGTTTGTGCTGCCAGGTATCTGGGTCAGTCTTAATCAAAAGGTCAAGGTTATTACTGGTGTCCACTTGAGCAACAATGCCAGCCAAAATGGGGGACAATTTCTTAATGATGCACTGGTTTCGAGCTTTTCTGCAAGTGATTTAAACAACAGTTACCATTGTTACCATTCAGTAGCTGCCGTTTGAAATACAGGCCGAACTAATGTAGTTAAAATCCAACTCCTATTAAATTTTTTCCTCAATTTGTTCATTTCTACAATTTTTTTTTTTAAACCTGAAAGTTCCTGCCCTGTTTATACAGTCCCTGTTGGTGGCCTCTGAATACAACCAACTCACAGTAGACTGCCCCATGGTCTCCTCTCTCTCCTTCATCAGGGCCGTTAGGTGGTGCACAACTCCTTGCATGAATGTCATTTTTTCTACAACAAGAGGCCCATGGGCCACATCGCTCACCTGAACATTGTAGCTTTGAAAAATCCAGAAATCAGTTTATTATTGAAAGTTTGAACCGAAACGTGTTCCCAACCAATCCTTAAATGGGAGAGGGTATGATTTGAACAAACTGGAATCTACACTTACTAAGGATGCTGGCATATTTCCTTGACTACCTGTGGCAGTGCCCTTTACATTTGAACTTACATTGTGACCCCGCCCTACCCCCGGGGTCATGACTTGAACAAACTTGAATCTACACTACCCAAGAATGCTTTCATATGAATATGACTAATCATGGCTTTGCCATTCTTGAAAAGATATTTTATAAATTTTTCTACACATTTCTATGCAAAACCCGGATTCCATGTTGTGACCCCACTATACCCCCAGGGGTCATGATTTGAACAAACTTGAATCTACACTACCTAAGGATGCTTCCATACCAATAAGACAAATCATGGCTTTGCTATTCTTGAGAAGATTTTTCAAGAATTTACCTATAAATTTCTATGTAAACTTTGATACGGCATTGCAGCCTCGCCCTACCCCTGGGGGCATGATTTGAACAAAGCTGAATCTATATTTCCTGTGGATGCTTTCATATATATATATGTATATATATATATATATATATATATATATATATATATATATATATATATATATATATATATATATATATATATATGATAATTCATGCCTTTGCTATTCTTCAGAAGAAGATTTTTAAAGAATTTCCCCTATATATTTCTATGTTAAAATTTGATCGGTCATTGTGGCCCCGCCTTTCCCCCGGGGGTCTTGATTTAAAGAAACTCGAATCTATGCTGCCTGAGGATGCTTCAATATAAATTTCATTTTCACTGGCACAGGGGTTCTTCAGAAGAGGATTTTAAAGAATTTTCCTATACACATGTATTTCTTTGTAAAACTTTGATCGGCCATTGTGGCCCTGTTCTACCCTCGGGGGTCATGATTTGAATAAAGCTGAATCTACACTACCTGAGAATACTTCCATATAATATGATTATTCATGCATTTCCTATTCTTGAGAAGATTTTTAAAGAATTTCCCTATAAATTTCTATGTAAAAATTTGATCGGCCAAGGTGGCCCCGCCCTACTCCCGGGGTCATGTTTTGAACAAACTTGAATCTAAACTACCTGAGGATGCTTCCATACTAGTATACGTTTCATCTTTCCTGGCACAGTGGCTCTTGAGAAGGAAGATTTTTAAAGAATTTTCCTATATGTTTCCATATAAAACTTTGATCGGGCACTGTGTCCCCGCCCTACCCCCAGGGGACGTGATTTGAAGAAACTTGAATCTACGCTTTCTGAGGATGCTTCCATATAAGTTTCATCTTTTCTAAGATTTTTTTTCTGTGTAAAACTTTGATCGGCCATTATGGTCCAGCCCTACCCCTAGTGGTCATATTTTGAACAAATTTAAATCTTCACTTCCTGAGGATTTTTTCCTAAAAGTTTGATTTTTCCTAGCACAGTGGTTCTTGAGAAGATTTTTAAAACATACAACCAAATTTTCACTATTTCTGAATTATCTCTTTTTGAATAGGGGCGTGGCCCTTCATTTGAAAAACTTGAATTTCCTTCACCTAAGGACACTTTGTGGCAAGTTTGGTTGAAATTGGCCCAGTGGTTCTTGAGAAGATGAAAATGTAAAAAGTTGACGCCAACGACAACGACGACGGAAGAATTTTGATCAGTTAAGCTCACTTGAGCCTTCGGCTCAGGTGAGCTAATACGAGATTTAACATCATTGAACATTAAATATTGTCAAATATTACTGATTGTTATACCCATATAAATAGCTTTCTATATATTTATTACTAATAAAAAGGCCAACAAAAGAAATGTTTATTACATCGGTCTAACAATTTCACTGTTGACCGGCCTGCCGGACCAACATAAGAATTGTTAGACCGCAGCGTCACTGCTACGTCACAAGAAATTAATCATCGTTCAATATCGGCGATACGGAAATAGCCGAGGTTAAGAGCTGTAAGAGTTGTTGCTACTATTAAGGAAGAAGGGTAGAGTATATGTTTTGTGATAAAGTATATGTTTTGTGATAAATAATTTTTGTGATATAATAAAAATATAATTAATTTTGTTCTTTCTCAGCTATTGTTTTATATTTACTGATTAAGCCATAATTTTCCATATAAAGTAATTGATAATATAGTGTGTATTATTAAATCTTAAGTAAGCACTGAAGGGTATAACAAAACAGTTATAGACTCCGAGGATTCAGGCAACATATGATTTGTTGGACCTGAATGTTAAAATGTTGCCCTTGGCCTGCGGCCTCGGGCAACATTTTCACCTTCAGGTCCAACAAATCATATGTGTCCCTCATACCCAGTCAATAACTGTATAATATTTAACATGTATAACACAGAAAAATTCATACAAACAAAAATCTTATTCAGTCCCACCTTTTGTTACTTGGTGTAGAAGCTCTAACAGAATTTTCACTCTCTCGGTTGTCCTTGCTGAGTCCTCAGCTGGATCTTTCACCATGGCCAGGGCTGTATGTGCTGTCATTTTGATGAAGAATGGAATATCCACCTTCTTCTCCACATGGACTTGTCCTGTTCGCTCCATCATGCTGCCAAAGTCATGCAGATAAACATCCTGATCCTCCATTTCTATGTCCTCAGTTTCCGGTTTATCATAATCTGACCTCCCCTCCCAGTCCATTTCTTCTGTGTCTCTGTGTTTAGAGGGGTCAGTACCACTTTCTAGTAAAGTTCCTGCACTCTTATTCTTTAAATCCAGAAAACTGGGCATTTTATCACCATCTGGTCTAAGATCGTCGATGTGAACAGAGTGCCATAAACCACACTAAGTAATAAATAGAATCAAAAGACCCACTGGTCAATCTTTTTATAATAATTACAAAAAATATTATTAAGGAAGAGGAGCATTCCTGCACTTTAGAATTGAAGATACGATTCTAACTAATAAATTTTTTTTTTCAAGATATTGTCGTTGAAGTTTTTGTTTTCACTTTAACTCGCAAAATATTGAGGCACCTTACCAGGTATTTGCACAAAATGCCAGAAAATTTTTTTGCCTATATAATTCTTTTAGAAATGAATTAAATTGCCAGAAAGCAAAAATTTTAGCATTCTGAATTTTTAAAAATATTTAGAAATCAGTTTAGAAATCAAAAGGTTATTATAATTTGAAATAGTGTTTTATCATTACAAAGATATACAAAATAGATATCTGATCTTATGTTTGTAAATTCTCCCATGATAGAATTACAATTATTGACACTTAGGTCGGACTTGGGTTGGGCTTAATATTTGAAAAAAAAGTGTTTTAAAATGAAAAATTGATTTTCTTTATCAATTTGGATTTTTTTTTATTATGCAAAACATTTAAAAATTACAACTCTTCAAAGCAAAACATAAAATATGCGTCCTAAAGCACAAATTTTCTTTTCTTCCATCTTCACTTTTCTGTAAGATAATAATGATTTGTACCTGGAATCCCGTGAATCCTCCACCTGCCACCCTGGGGAGATGGATGATGAAGACAATGTGTGTCTTCCCTGTCTTCTCATCTTCCAGCTGTTGTAGTTTATCTAACACAGAATACTGGGCACAGGCCACAAGGCTAGCATTCTCATTTCCACTGTCACACTGTACAATCAACAGTGAATCAGCAGTCAAGTCTCTCTCAAAACTTTGTCTACAAAACACGTTTTCTACAAGAGTGGTCATTCTTACATGTACATGTTATACCAAGCATATAAGGTTTACACACTTATTTGCCAAAATAACTTTCTAATGGAAATAATCTGTAAAACAACAAAAGTGTGACTTTACAATTTAAGTGGCAAATGTGATTTGGTGTCTTTTTCTGATGAGATGTTCTGTGATCCATTGAATTTTAGGCTAGACTTTATCATGAAATCAAACAAAGGTTTAATTTAAATTCATTTATATTTAGATATGCTTTATCATAAATCAATAGAAAACGAAACAAATATAACCTTAACGTTTCCAGTTAGTAAATCTCTTCAACAAACTAATCAATATAAAAGTAAAATTGCATTAATTAGCTTAATCTCTTTTTAATTTCTATTCTGTATGTGTTAAAAAATAACAATAGAAAAAAACTGAAGCTTGTTCCCATTACTTTCAAGTTTCGATCGTTTTCTCAGAATCTGTAAAGAAATTTAAAAAAAACCCAAAATAACTCGAAACAGCTTCATTTATTATGATCTCCTTTCCTGATGTATTAAGAATGACAACTGAAAAAAAGCTTGTCCCCACCATTTTAAAATTTATAATACGTTTCAGTAAAAAAAATATCTTAAACAAATATAGCACTTTTATTCGGTGATTAGAGAGATGTCCAATAAATTCTGATGTTGTATTTTATACAATTATTGCTGTTTTTTGAGGTCAATACAATGATTGAGCCATCTGAGGAGTACGATATTCCGAATAATTGATTTATTAAATGATTTACCGATAAAATGATACAGCTCATTACTTGTTAACTTGCATTTAATTAAGTCCTAGCCAAATACAAGAGAGAAACAGAATTGAAATGTGAATAAATATCACCTGTCGTATCAATTTAAAATGTTGTTTTTTTTATCAATTTTAGTTGCCATCAAAATATAATATAATGTCAGTCTTTTTATAGGATAGATTTTTAAAGGAAGGAGTATTATCAGGGAAAACTGACTGCCAAAAAGTAAAAAAAAAAACATGTTGTTCAGTAAAAGTATTGCAGGGGGGTCCCTGCATCCCCTGTTACCACCCTCACCCTAAAATATATATTCGCTTATGTTTGTTTTTTTAGATGAAAAAAAACACAGCCGTTTAAATAGCTTTCCAAAACGATTTTTATCAATTTGGAATTTCCCAATCTATTTTTAGATCAATGTAGAGGAAATTAATCTTTGTATTGACCTGGAACGTCACGTGCAGGTCAATACAACGTAGTATTTTTCTAACATAGTTGAATCTCAGCCAATCAGAGAGATGGAATTCATTCAATCATATAATAATACCGCATTATCACATCAAAGTTGTGGTTGGGCGACCAATGTTTTGTAATCATTTATTGAACATCATTTATAGTCAACCTTTTTATGAGCCTGGTATGTCTCTCAGCCAGATTCTTTTGTAATTGTTTTTATGCATTTCGTTTTCTATTATAAATTTTGGAAACAAACAGAGCTGCTATGTTGCGTTGGTCTGTCAGTAAGGCTTTAACATAAATAGATGCATCTACTTTACAAAAAACCATATCGACCTCTCAATTCTTTGTATCGACCTCATGTTTGACAGAAGATATGTTAGACTATGTGAGGTATAAAGTTAAACTTTTACAGTTTATAAATATATCATTGACTAACAGATTAAAAAGTATCACGTGAAAACAAATATTTTAAAATACAAAGGTTTTGAAAAAAAAAATTAAACAGTTTCAAATTTTTTCATGAAATGCACCTGTTTAATGCTGTACTTCTAGTAAAAACCATCATAATGATTGCAGAAATAATATCTTTATCTATGAAGGGCAAGTTTGGCGTGAATTGTCTCTGAAAGGCTGTTACTAAAATATGATATGTATAAAGACATGACCCTTATAAAATCCGCCATTTGCATTGTAATTTCGGTTTCCAGTCTTAACATTTGGACAAAATAAACAGGGAAAACAATTTTTTAGAGGCTATTGAAGTCCTGCTTGCCCTGCATTGATAAACATATTATGTTTCTGCAATTATGAATTTCACTTAGAGTTCGGATGTACTTGGGTGTATACATTTTTTGTAAAACTATAGGAGGGTTGTCCAAAAAGCTCGTGGAGAATGACGCTTTTATCAAAATGAATGGTTCAAGATATGTTAATTGTATACCATAATATATAGCTTTGAAAATCCAAGTCAGAATAGTTAGTTTTTTTTATTGCTTGAACTTAATATTTTTGTAAAAATATTGATCATTAAAGTTCACCGATGTATCGAACGGACCAAGGTAAAAATGCCATAAAATTTTAAATAATCGTGATTTTTTTTCTTTATAAAACGAGTCAAAGCTGCTTAAAATTAGATATATCAAAATAGATCGGCTATCGCTATTTTATGATACATTTAGCATCGCTTAATGTTTATTTATTTATTCAATTTGACAAAAACCAAATGTGGCGCAAGTCATACAGTACATACAGTAAACAAATACAAAATATATAGTCACATCGATTTTCTTATATTACATGCATCACGTATGAAGTTACAAATATTTCTTGTAAAATTAACATCTGCTGGATTAAGAATTTCATAAGATATACATGTATTATAAAAATGTGTACAAAATTCACTTCTTAGTTGTTTATAAAGAGGACATACAAATAAAAAATGATGTTCATCTTCAACGACATTTTGATACAAAATCTTTCATCTCTTGGTATAATCGGGTTACAATATCTGCCAACCTCTATCTGTAATTTGTGGGCACTTATTCTCAATCGAGTCAAAAAAGAACGAAGATTCTTGGAAATGGAAAAATTTAAGTATGGTTGAATTTCAAGTTTATTTAGAATCCCTTGACTTATTAACTGGCTGTAGAATGATAATTTGCCATTACCTTTTTCTCTGATATTTATTATATCCTTAAAAACTATATTCCCAAAATATTTTTTCAAATTATTTTCAAAATCATTTATTGATAATGTATAAGCATTTGAACCAATAACTTCATCAAGTATAGTTTGTATACAGTTTTGCCAACATGTTTTTCCACTTCCTGCAAGTTTTTCATCCTCTAAACATGCATGTTGTAAAAGTAAGTTTGAATTCTCTTGATCTGCAACAAGTTTTTTTAATCTATGATATTATCTAAATAATAATTTATAAACTCTGAAAATACTGGGAAGTGCACCAAAATCAACTCTAACTGCTAAATTAGAAGCTTTATATATAGACAATGAAAATATTAAGCGAAAACCGTAAATAGTACTTCAGTATGTTTGAAAAATTGACAAAGAAATCGACATCGGCCATCCAAACGAGACATCATCTCAGCATACAATTTTGGTTTAAAATGGTTCAAACCTTGTTGAAAAAAATATTAATTTATTGGAATATATCTAATTAAGTAATTTGTAATTGGTGAATACGAATTTTCAACGGTGTATAAAATTTCTGAGACACTACAAGAATTGGAAAACCACTGATATTTGATGAAAATAGAAATCCGACATTCCTATGCAAGACGGTGTTATAAATCTAGAGCCGTCGGACTGGGCTCTGCAGCTGTATACGAAGTGTTTATATTGATGACACTCGTAATTAATATTAATTGCGCATTCATCTGAATTTTAAAATGTAAATAAATCTTAATCTATACATAAATATTATTGCACTCACTTGGTAATGTGGCATAATAAAGAAAAATAACGTGCGTCTATGATCATGTGATAAAAATTCAAAATTCATGTTTTTGACGTTATCATGAAATTAGCGTAACTTCAGACTGATCATTTCAGCTTATATATACAAAGCATTTACACCTATAGTGTTCAGTAAATAGTGTGCATTGTTTTAATTTTTTGTATTTTTACTCAATATTGATCTACGAGGGCTGATCAAATAGTTTGCGAAGTATCTCTATATTTAGAAAACCACGATTCAGATCGAAATGAAATTTGACACACCCCTAGTCATGAACATGTTCTATAAATAGCGTATGAAAAATATCTATTTTCTCCATCAATGTAAAAATAAAGTCTATATGTAGCTGACTCGTGACGAAGAATGGTTGTCACAGTCTTACTCAAGAAATGAACGGCTATATATATATATATATATATATATATATATATATATATATATATATATATATATATATATATATATATATATATATATATATATATATACTGAAATAAATAAAAACAGAATGCTGCAGTCCAAATTAAATAAAATCTTTACTGTTAGCGCTTTCAGCCATGTTGGCTCTTCAGACAGTTATAAAAATTCAAAACGTTGTCAATAACGTTGCTAATGACGTCGTGATAATCTTAGGCATTATGACGTCACAATGTAGTTTGTGGTAGCGGCTACATGAACTTTTTCAACGCAGTTAAAGTAAGAAATGAATTTAATTTTTGAAGATTCATGAGGTTATGAACTACGACGCTTCACGCCGGCATATTTCTTGAAGCGCGTTAGCGCTGATAAATAAACAGTAAAGATTTTATTTAATTTGGACTGCAGCATTCTGTTTTTATTTATTTCAGTATATATATATATATATATATATATATATATATATATATATATATATATATATATATATATATATATATATATATATATATATATATATTAACGTATAACTTGGAAATTCCTTTGAAGTGTCTTAAAATGATTTTTAAAAGGTTAATGAAGAAACTATGCTTTCTAGAAGTTTAATCATAATTTGGATTGTTTTTTTAGTGAAGGGAGGGGGATAGATAAAAATGACGTTTGTTTTGCAGCCCAGCGAAAGCAAACTGGGGGGAGATGTGTCCTTTGTTAGACATTCCTTTCATGAAAGATTGAGAAGTAACATCTAGAAAAATGGTGGAATATCTTAACAATAATATCATTATTAAATCCCCAAGATATTGTTTAATTTAGACTTTTAACATATTCAATATTACAAAAAGAAGGCCCCTACAGAGGACTCGGGTTGTGATGGTCACCATGCTCTTTCTGGGAAAGGATTTCCTTATGAAACCAGCCTACAGTATTTCCAAGATTTGGTCATTTCTGACAAATGGACTGATTTGTTATAAAAATCAATTTGCATGGTAAGAAATACACGCCTCGCAAAGATATTTTTGCGTCTATGAACAGAATGCTTCAGGGCATGTCACCACCTGGATTACATGATTCGCGAATGGGCGGTGCAGATATGCAGTTAAATCAGAGTTGGTTACTTTAAAGAATAATGAACATTGAAACCTAATTTATTTGGTGTATGGAAGTTATATAATTTGTTCGCGAAAGTTTTGATCTCCTCTCGTATATTACCGCATATCTGAGTTCATCTCACAATATGCGTCGTTATCAAAGCTCTATCCTTTTATTATATGTCATCATTCACCTCCTTTTTGTGAAAAAAACTAATAAATGAGATAAGCCGGAATTTATTTATCCATCCATTCAGTGTCGGTACTTAGTCACTAGGTTTACGGGTTATCTCCCCTTTTCTATGCATCAATGAAAGTGAAAGGTGGGTGATGAAAGTATCCTATTTATTTTTCTGTAATATGAAATACCCTCCCACCTCAACCCTTGAGCTAGGTGTTAAGTATATACCCTTTCTCCTTTTGTTTGTTTAAATTACGTTTACATTGTTTTACATGGGTTAGCTATACCCAATTTATTAAAGTTATGGAAACGTTATTGAGAATCTTTTTCTGCTGTGGGTGTTTGTTCTTGTCTTTTCAGTATTAGAGATTTCGTTGAAGGGGACTAACGATGCTGATCAGAATTGCCTGCTATTTCCTTATTCTAGGACCTTTGGAATGATCTCTGGCCGAATACCATGCGTGACAAGGGTCAACTTGGCGAATTATCCATGATTTCGAGGAGATCGGGGAAAGACAGTAGACTATACTTAACAGTGGTCGTATTGGCAAAATCGTCACCTTCAATTTAGCCATTGAACTGTTGATTTTGTTGACTTTTTGTGGTCGACGTTGATATATGTGATGGTTGATGTTGATATATGTGATGTTGACTTTGAAAATTATATCTTATATAATGTAAATCTAAAGCAAAATTATATAATTAAAAGACAATTTGTGTTGAAATATGTCCGTAGCACGAATGAGGTCAACCCAGCGAGCTACTTTTCCCGTCAGAGAGGGCACAACATATATGTTGATGTTGGGGGTATGCCAGTTTGCCGGCTGCCCCACTGTTGTGTAGACCACTGTGGACAATACCTGCCAACTCGAATAAAACATTAAACTTAAATACTTAGCATTTGTTTATTATATATAGGTCTTTGATAGTTAAATATCATTCTGCAGTTTGCCGTTGTGAACAATATAAAAAATAAAGCATATGTACACGGGTTTTTTTTTTGATAACCTTCGTATATGTATTTAATTTTTTAAAAAAAATTGTTCTCGATAAATATTCCTTTTAAAGTATTTGTTATCAAGTGATATTTTTTATCTGTTTTATAGACTGCAAAAGTTTTAACTTTATAAACCACAAAGTTTTGAAGCTATTGTTTAAATAAAGTTTGAAACCTAAAAACCACTAGATTCCGCCGCTTACAGTGAGGAAACACATAGCAATTATCAAAACTTTGCAATTGGCATGCTTAAAACATGACTTACCTATCTTGATTCTCTATAGAACTGCTGACCTTAACACATGTCTAAAAAACTGTTGCTCTGTATCAAATGACATACTTAACTTGAGAGAGAGAGAGAGAGAGCTGCTGACTTACTTGACTTATCTACAGAACCACTCCACATCAAATAGCTTCTAAATTGTCCACAGAATTTCTTACTTACTTGACTTATCTAAAGACTTACTTGACTTGTCTACAGATATGATGACTTTCTTGACTTGTCTACAGATCTGATGACATACTTGACTTGTCTACAGATCTGACGACTTAATTAATTTGTCTAGAGAACTGCTGCTCTGTATCAAATGACTTACTTGACTTGTCTACAGAACTGCTGACTTACTTCACTTGTCTACAGAATTCCTGACTTACTTGACTTGTCTACAGATCCTATGACTTACTTGACTTGTCTACAGAACTGTTGCTCTGTGTCAAATGACTGTAGAGTGAGTAGTGTTATCTGTGTGTGAGGAATGTGGAGGTATTGGGACAGCTCTGCTACATCTACTGTAGTGATCAGAGTAGAGTTGGTGGTCACCTAAAATAAAATATAAATAGATTAATGAATTATCAACAATATTATATATACAATATATACAATATTTACTATTGACGTTATAGCATCAGTAATATATAAACACACAAACAAGAAAGCTAAAGTGATGATTCCTTACTGAAATGTTACCGAACTATATTGATTTACTTTGCAAAGGAGACACAACTTGAAATAGAGAGAGAGAGAGAGAGAGAGAGAGAGAGAGAGAGAGAGAGAGAGAGAGAGAGAGAAGGAAGACGATGGTTCTTGTTGTAATAAGCAAAAGACTTCAAATATTTTTCATTTATATTCACTTGGATCACATTTGGTCTTTACCTTTATCTAAAATTTTATGATATTACAATTTGAACTATTTGATGAAGTTTTTGTATTCGATTGTAAAATCTTTTTGGCATCCTTTTTTGAATATGTAGTACTTACTATCCCTACCAGTACCATTTTTTTCAAATAATCTTATATATAAGGACCCTGGAATCTTTATGGTACAACTGTAAGGTTGATTTTATTGGTCCAAGTAGACCTCAAGAAGAAATAAAAATATGAAGAGTCTATGCACCACGATCAATGCTAACAAAAAGCATTAATTTTATGTAAGTCACAAGGGTGAGTCATGTTGCTTGAACAAAAATATGTTTTGACCTGAGCAAACAGTCCCTCACTATCTTCCCTCCTGATCTTCTGGTCAAGGTAATAAAGAATATTATCATGCTTCTGTCGTTCATAGTAAACATTTTCTACAAAGTCAAAGTCCCGTTGAGGAAGTTTATTTTTGGCCCTCAGCACACCATCGGGTGTAGCACACCACAGCAAGACTTCCTTAGCAGCTTGCATCATCTGATAAAAAAAATCAACAGGTTATTTTTATTCAAATTGCACTTGTTAACACATATATTTCTTTCTTCATAAAACATTTAGCAGGATGTATTAAATTACTAGTATTATTGCAAGATCGACAAAAGCCCACGATATCTCTATAGCATTTGCATGATCCTAAAACATTTATTCTAAAGTTTCATTATGATAATAAATCACATTCAATATCTTTAATATTATGAACAAGATTACAGTGTTGGTGAGAGAGAGAGGGAGAAAGAGAGAGGTATATCTGACAATGCAAAAACATGTAGCATTAAATTACTATATGTGGATTTCACTTTAAAGATTGCTATTCCTGCAACAATAATAATGCATACATTCATATTATTTCATTTCCGAAAATATATTTTTGTCCAAAAGATATTTTCTGTACCT
>NW_026922328.1:0-19568 GCF_032062105.1 Saccostrea cuccullata | reverse complement strand
AGGGGCTCATTACATCCACAGTTTATTTTAGATTTCATGACAGCACCACATATCATGTAGATGCCAAATATCCAAATGGAGATGTTGATATCGTAAATATTTTTTAGAGAATTTTTTAACTTTCTTTTTATTTTAGTGAAATGTTTTATTTCAAGTTTATTATTTGCATAATTTCAGAACTTTCAGTGTCAAATGATGGACATCTTCTTTAGACAAGAACACACAATAAAAATACTTCATAATACCTAATATTAATTTTATTAGAAAAAATAGTTTTCTTCTAAAAAGCAATAAATGTCATTATCTTTTTAATCTGAGCATAAAATATTTTAAAAATGAGTTCTGAAGAGACAAGGAATGTATTTCAATGAATTGCTTGTGACAAATTGAAAGAAAAATCTTTTAACGAAATGAAAATTCCAATTTCGAAAATATTTGGTATAAAAAGTCCTTTTTCAAGAGTTATCTTTCCTAATTACCCAAGACTCAAAACACAAAGGAACGTTTGAACATTTCATCTAAATTTCAAAATAAAGCTTTAAACTTCCATAATATATATTGAATTCAATAAAGCAAATGTATAAATTAACACCAACATAGTAAATTGTGCAAGAAATTTACATTTTTAATTTCAACAAGGTTGTAAATTTGAACTCGAATTTCCTCCATGCAAACACGTTGATTGATAGATCCCACTGCTTCGACATGTCAGAAATTGCACATTACTTGTTTGGCGAAGATTTGGCTGTTGTTTTCTTTTGTTTCTGCTAAAAAGTATCTCCTCTTGGTGTATGTAAAATGAATCCGTTACTTTGCTTTCACTGTTTATAACACCGCATGTTTCATCTATTTTTAAAGCGTTTTAAAGGTCAGGGTCATATAAGTTAGGTAACCATACTAGTCGACCCCAAACTAATTCGGTCGAAACAATGGAGGTGTATTTTTTTGTGTAGTACGTCATCAAAAAGTGGTGTAATGAGCCTCCTTAAGCAATATAAGGGATATCTGAGCTAAAAAGAATTCGCGATTAAGTGTAGATTAAGATGATACTGGCTATCTACGTTCACATTAATTTTTTTCATGAATTTGAACTTTAATATTCCCAAGTTTCTGTGGGTTAAATTGACGTTAAACTGCATCTGATATTTTTAATTCGATCCGGAAATGAATGTATATATACATGTATTTTTGTTTTAAATCTCGAATATCTATGAAACCTGATTGATTTTTATTATAGTGTAAATTACAGGAATTCAGATCTTTATTTAAAGCTACAAAAAATAGAAAGATCTTTTTAATTTTCTTTTGTCTGCACACCACTTTTGACTTTAAAACAAGGATTCTCAGGATTTAATGAATATAAATGTTCTTTGTGAACACTGCATCTAAATCTAACATTTTTTCACAGCACGTATTTCAATGAATGTAGACTTCAAAATATACCTTTACTAGATGATGATAACTTTTATAATGGATACGGGTTAATAATAACTAAGTTTATTAAATGTTTACTTTTTAATATCAAAGGAAGCAGTGAGTCGGAAATGTGTAACAGCTCTTTTCCCTATAGACACAAAAAAAAAATTAATGAAAATTGGGACTGATCGCGGAGTGGCAATAAAATCAATAAGGGCCGCCACGCTAACCATTTTTTGCTTTGCAAGGTACCGATAAATATGACCCCCCAATTTTTTCCAATACGGTAGACGTACTATTTTCCACGGGGTCATAATTCCGCAGAATCTCAATTTCTGTTTAATCCGCGGGTAGAAAATTACGCGGATTTTCTTGATTGTCACTAAATGCCTTACATTTACATTAAGTACGCCTGGACAAATTTCCGCGGAAAATTTGTGACTGCGTACATAGCGTATATTAGTACCACGCGGAAAAAAGTACTTTTACAGTAATTTCAACGAATCCCTCTCATCCAAAATGCCCCCCCCCCCCCAAAAAAAAGTGTTTGAATTTTCTTGTTAACTTACGTCGCTTCCTAAATCCGTCGTCTTCTAGATGTTTTGGGATCCCTGACAGATAATTACAATCGTTTTTGTTTATGTAGCAATTTTTATTTAAAATTAAGATACCAGGTGAAATATAGGCCTTTTTTTCTTAATTCATCGTGGGATATAAACAACTCTTAAAATATAGACTGGTGCATTCAAAAGTTTATCGAGATGGCACAATAAGCAACAAATATAGAGCATGAAATTAAATATCAACATTTTCGAGTATCTTTTTTCATATTAATTTTCAATCTGGCTGCGGGAAGGATATAATTTCAAATCTATTCGTATGTCTTTGCCGTATATATGTACGTATACATGTGTGTTTATATCAGAATGCAACCATGTATGGCCTAGGAATATTGATAAATTTGAACAGCTTTTGCAAAGAATTATTTTATTTTATATGGGGTAGTGTTTTGAATAAAAAAAATTATAAGAAAATCAAACGAGATCTACTGTGACGTCATCTTTGCGTTATTACGTAATTTATTCAAATCTGCTGATGGTAGCTATGAACTCTCTCATTTCCAAAATAAAATTTTACCGTTTGCATAAAAAAGAAGCCCGTTTTCTTCTTTGCTAATTAATACGATTACTCAATTGATCTTTTTTTATTGAGCGTTTTCTTTGGCTCTTAATCCTTATCGGAAATATTTGTCAGATGCAAGTTAGGCCTACATATCGCAGGGCCATCGTCATCTGCCTTATTATCTTTGCATATTTTCCAGTTTGTATGCTATTTTTTTGACAAATAGACTTACATGGAAAATGAATATATTGCCGATGCATGAAGTATTTTTTATTAACATTTTTTTATGAATTATGGTAACATAATTTCACATAAATAAAATTACACCTCTCAATGAATTTTCAATCCGCCCCCGGAAATAGTAATATAAAGTCAAAATAAACATACTGCACATTCCTCGAGCAAAATCTTATCCCTGTTTTCATCAGTCTTTCATCAAAATGTTTTGAAATATATGTGTTTGATTTTGCTCAGGACTGTGCACTGTCAACCGGTAAAAAAGTCTGTAACATGAAAGAAATAATGTAATGATTTCCGTATTACATACATTTCATACATTCAAAGTTTTAGTTCTATTTTTGAGTGTATTTCTTTATATCAATTTGTTTTCCTGTTCACAGAAATAAAAAAAAAATAACTTAGATGACAAGCACAGATTTGTCATTAAATATACTGCTTCCGGATAAGGAAGTTAATACTTTAAAAAAAAACTTGATTCGTGATTGTGTGAAGGTACTGATTCATCATATCTGCAAAGCTTAAGTTTTCTGATACAGTACAGAAAATTGTCGATAGAAAAAAATAGTAAAATTTCTTCAATTATTAATACTTTAATTTTAAATAATGCCTGACATAAGTCATTTTACTTTATTTTATTTTTATATTTTAACAATGTGTACGTGTTAGCAGAATTTGTATCATCCATTTTCAAAAAAAGTCGTTGAAATGATATCTTCTTATTAAGGACAGATTATATATACAAACGTTTTTCAACAAATATGAAAAAAACAACTTGAGTCATGTTTTAATGAGTAGAATGAATTACTTTCACCGCGTAGTTTTTAATTTTTATTCACATTTTCACAAAAATGGGATTTGAAGTAAAAAAAAAATATTTGTATAGATAAATAGGGATGGTTTCAGAAAGGCAGAATTTAAACGTCACAGAAGGTTCACAAATTCTTCATATTCTAGAAATTTATTATTTGCATAATTTTCAATGAAATTAAGCCAAAAATATATACTTATCTAGGCATCACTTTTAGTTTGTATCATCTGTCCTTAAATACGAAGATAATAAAGAATGTTTTCAATAAAAAAAACAATGTGTTTAATCTTTATCGGTCTAAGGTCATACTTATGTGGTTCCAACAACACTGCTCTGATGCCGATATAGCATGGTGAAAATGAAAAATGTTTGGTGGTGGAGCATTATGATCTGAAGTGGATTATGTAGTGGTCGCAAAACCTGTTTGGTAATCATTGAAGGCAATTCAACAGATCAGTAGTACAATGACACTGTCTGCAGCCCATATTCGTTCTGCTTCTTCAGTCAGCAAAACTTTTTTTCTGAACAGGACAATGGAAAATCTAAAGTTTCGCGACGTGCAATTCAATTTCATCACATAATCAATGTCGAAACGTCACCTTGACCCCCATATACATGTAGCTCTCATCTGTAGCCAACAGAGTATGTTTGGGACATGTTGGATCGAAGCATTCGAATGCGCCCAAAAACTATTAGAGACTCTATCGGCTTTGCCTCAGGTATTTTTGGAAGAATGGCAGAACATTCCTTTGGTTTTAGCTTTAAGCATCACAAAATTCGAGAAACATTTAATGTTAAAGTCCTACACGCTATATAAACGCCGACTTTTGTGTGAAACAAAATGATTAATGATTTGAAACAAGTGAAGTGTAATGAAAAATAATACTTTCCACAAAAATTTACTATAGACTTTGTTGTAATAAAAAAAACAATTAAGCAATATCTGGCTATTAAGAATTCAGTCTTTTCATGAATATTGATGACGGAAGTGCGTAAACAGTAGGCCTATATATATAGACACGCATATCAACGGGAAATTAGAGACAACGAGGTATGTTGCATTTCGACAACAATCATTAATAAAAGTTTTTCTTTTACTTCATTATAAATATTCGAAACAATGCGTTATCTGATTGGTTCTAAGTTATCCCCTTAATGGCAGAGTAATTGATTTAAAAGATTTTGACCGGATGTGACCGGTCCGCAGGGGATGCTCACTCCTCCATGGCACCTGATCCCACCTCTGATGTTTCGTGTTTGCTCTGCTCTGATTTTGTATATTGTTTAATGGACTTTCAGATTGAATACTGTATGTTATCTCCATATCCTTCTTGAAAGATTATTTAATTCAAGTTTATCAAAATTAAGGTTTTTAAAAGTCATTCAGCATATATGTACAATTAACATTTTTCATACGATTTTCCTACCAAGAATTTGGAGGAGTTCTACAAAATCTTTTACTGCGTACTTGACGTTTTCAAAGTTTTGGATTAGAATTGATGAGCGCTTCCCCAAGAGGTGATATCCATGCCATGATTGCTTTACCAATAGGTATAAAAACCAGTGTTTTAACACCAAGAACAAAGAACGTTGTTGCAATTCTTTCTTCTTCTTTTTTTGAAAATCATATGCATGGTTCATATAATGCATTAACAGTGTTAAGAAACAAGACAAAATGATTGAATGATTAATGTATTTATTGATTTATTGATTTAGGTTTCATGAGAAAGAAGATACAAGAGGAATTTCTGTTTACAGTTTACCTAATCTTAGTTTCAGTTTTAGTTTTAGTTTCAGTGTTTCTCAGCGGTAAAGCATACTAAGTGTAACTGAATAGGATTGAAATCACATTAGAATTAAAAATATTACGTCATTTTACTTTGTTATCAATTAAATTACAATAATTGTGGATTATTAATTACACGCATTCCTTTTGGATTACCATATGTTTCATTTCATTCATTCAATAAAGCAGTAAATCAAAGCAGCCGAGTTTACAATAAATGTCATTAATGTTCAGCTTATTGTCTATCAATTATAATACATGTATGAAGATTAAAAAGATAGTTTTATTTCTTTTTTCAAATTCTCTTTTAGAATTGTGTTTAGATTTTAATCGCAGTATTGTAAGGTATTAGGTCTCTCTCTCTCTCTCTCTCTCTCTCTCTCTCTCTCTCTCTCTCTCTCTCTCTCTCTCTCTCTCTCTCTCTCTCTCTCTCTGCGCGTAAAAATCGAAATCTGAATTCAAAGCAGCCGAATTTATACCGTTTAGAAATTTGACATATCATTTTTAATTTTTTTTTTTCACAGAATAATAAAGTTTGAAATTTTTCCTCTTCAAATCAAATCAAGCAATCAAATAGTATAAAGTCCAATCTGATTTTACTTTTCACCTTCTACCAAAATATCTTAAAATTCCATTATTTGCCTTGCAATCACTTATTCTTCTGACAACACAGAAGAAAATAATGCTTTTACTTCCTTTGATTTCAATTTTCTTTACTTAAATTTTTCTTTCATATCTTTATCTTTCATGGCTTGAAAATTATAATTTCAGAAGAAGAATAACTTCAATCGATATCGTATAGCAATTGTATAACATTTACATTGGCTCATCTTAAGGTATATTACGTTTTATATATATTTGTATAAAAGTTAATTTGATGTCATGTTTTCGGAATTCTCACTGTTTTCTACAGGTAGCAAGACTTCCTGATGGGCTTCCGTTACAGAGTTATTTTCAGTAGCATCGTCTATTACCTCTATATAAGGGTTAACATTAATGTAACTGCCGTCACTTTTTTCGTTTGAGGTAGGGACTACATCAAGGTAAGTACCATCTGCATTATCGGGATCAATGTAAGATCCGCCTCTTTGTTCACCCAGATGTTTATAACCCTCGTCTTGTTCCTCAATCATTTCATAATCTGGGTCAATGTATGTGTCATTTGGTGAGGTAAAATTGGCCTCATATGGACTCTCTTTTGTCTTTGGGAGACTTGGTAGGCGCAGTAATTCTTTTCTTCTCTTTTTCAAAAGCATTTTTCTGCGTTAAAAGACATATCAAAAATGAGAACAATATTTTAAAACATACATGTATTTGTTTGATAATAATTGACCATTTGCAACAACATTGATTATTAAGGGAAGTTGAGTTTTTGAAATGACATATCTGTATAAATGCACTTTCACAAGAAATGAAGTTATATTTAATCAGCCATAACATTTTAAAATTCATTTTTCATACAAACTAAGTTTAAACTATGAAAAGTAAAAGCACTGTGAGCATTAAGCTCCAAATCATACCCACGTCTTCATATGGTTATAATGGCCAAGTCCAGGTTTGCTCTGACAGACACGAAATATGTGTCAGATCAAAAGTGAGAAAAGGATGTACACAATGACATTGCCTAATAAAACAATCTCTCAAAGCAGCTTTTAAATTCATTGAGTCGTATAGGATGAAGTGGATATCCTTAAATGTTGTTGAGAGGCCAGCTTCCATGTTTTGTTAAGAAAACCCAGTAATGTAAAAGGTGAAATAGGACATGCACATATACAAGGACACTACGTAGAAAAGATTCTTTGAAAGTCTCAATGAATTTCATTCAGTGGTATAAGAGGAGTTGCGGATAAGGGATGGGTACCTCAAAACGTAACAGACAGACGAACAAACGAACGTACATACTTAGTGACAGACAGACGGACATCATAATTACTATATACCCACTTTTCAAACGGAGATATCCCAAAAAAGGTGAAAATTGTTTATTACGAGATCCAAAACATATTAAGAAATAAACTGTACATTAAGTACATTCAAGTACAATAAGATAAACTTTCTTGAAGACATGATCTTATTATATTCTTTCCCTTTTTACATATAGATAGAAAATGTTTCCCCATTTTGGTGATTTCCGATTTTTTTTTCAATTTATTCAGCTGAGTCCCTTTAAAATAAATAATAATAATTTTGATTTATTATTTCAGCATATTATGTATTTTTTTAAGAAAACAACCTTATCAAAAATGAAAATAACGGGATTATAACCCCACCTATCCCAGAAAAGATTCGAAAAACGGTAAGTAAAACTAGTACTGATTTTAGTTGAATTACGTGACCAATCTACTGAATAGTTCATTGCCTAATAGGTAATCAGTTATTTTTTCCCCTTAAATTGTTGGCATCTGCCAAGCATTGAAATAACATAATTTGAAGAACATAATTTCTTTTAAATGTTCAGAATACAATAAATATTAATTATTACTTTCTCACCTCATTGTAATTAGGCTGACAATCAAGATAATAATGAAAACAAAGAAAACTGCTAATACAATTCCAACTGAAAAAGATATTTTGTTTCACATCACGTTAGAGAAATTTTCGTGCATACACTGACGTTATCATATACTCATAAAACGTAAAATATTTATTTGCAAAAAAATTAAATTTCTAGCTTCATTTGAGATTTGAATTATAAACAATTATTCAAACATTTATTTTTCATGGCTGGGAAACGGATATCATTAAAACTTACCGATCAATGGAGTCTGATTTACATTTGTTTCCAATAGCTGTCCCATGGTTGTTACATCTAAAAAGGAAAATGATAATATAACCAAGAATATAAGCATTTTTTAAATACATGTAACATTTACATGTGCCTGCTATTCTCAGTAAAAAAAAACACGTTCGCTTAGCTTTGTTTCTGCAATGGCATCATCTAAGTTGTATAAAAAATCATTCGCATACCTTTACCAAATTAGGCTTGATTGATTGATTGCATATTTTTTACGACACCTGTGAGAATTTTTCATACAGAGTCGCCATTATATGCCTAGAAACGTATCATTTAGACCTTTACGCAGCACGTATGATCAATAAGAGGTAAGGGGTCTTTATGGTATGAAGGCGTACTGTGAAATAGAGTCTCTGTTTTGGGGTCTCGTCCGAAGGACCTGCAACTTTTACGTCAAAGTCCAGGAACAAATGCCAGTTATTTTTATCGAGTTAGGATATGTCGTGGACGATCAATAACCGAGTGTCCAAATTAGAACTAAGCGGAGACATTGAACTACAAAATGGTACAAAAATGAGAGAAATAATACACTATTATATGAATGGAAAATTTTACCTTATATTACATGATTGTATGACATATCACAAGGAATTTATTTTCAAATCAGATGCACCTGATTCCACTTTTGCTAATTTAGAGGTCAATGTTTTCTCTACTCCAGATTTTTATTTCCTTAATACACTTTTGAGCTTGCTCAATATAATATCGATATAGCAGACACGTCTAACTGCTTAGTTTTGAAAATAACACTTTTAAAGATTTTTTTCCAAAGAACTACCTCGTAGAAAAAAAAATCTCGCATATTGTTGCCCCCAACCCCAACCCCATCTTGGGTCGTGATTTGATAAAAAGTAGAATCTTCAATACATGTCGATTCTCACATATCAATTTGAGTTAAAAATTTCTGTTCTTTCTTGAGACGATTTTTACCGATATATTCTTATGTAACACTTTGATCCCTCATTGTGGCCACATCCCAACCCTGGGGTCAGATATGAATCTAAACCACCTTAGGATGCTTACGTTGTTCCATATAAAAAAAATTACTTATCATTGATTTGCTGTTCTGCTGAAAATTTTAAAAGGTATTTTACATGATTATAATATATTCTTATTATGTAAAAACTGTGACTACATTGTGTCCCCACCCTACCCCAAGGAGTTCTGATTTGAATAACTTGAATCTACACTACCTGAGGATGCCTTTAAATATACATTGTATATCACTAATTATGGCTTTGCTGTTCTTCAGAAGATTTTTTTTAGATATTTTTTGTAATGTTTCTATTTAAAACTTTGAGGATGTTATTTTCATATTTCGTGGTCTAGTGGTCACGAAGAAGAAAGATTGTCCAAAATATTCGCATGTAAAATCTTGATCAATTATTGTAACCCCACCGTACCCCGGTTGTCATGATTTGAACAATCGTGAATCTATACTACCTGAGGAATTTCCGTATACATGTAAGTTTCATCTTTATTGGACCAGTGGTTCTGAATAAGATTTTTTTTTATTTTCTATGTAATTCAATGTAAAACTTTGGTCTTCCAATTTGGCCAGACCTTCCCCCGATGTCCTGATTAGAACAAACTTGAATCTACACTTCCTATGGATGTAACCATATATGGGTTTTTTTGCCGAGTGGTTCTGGAGAAGATGTTTAAAGATTTTTATATGTAAAACTTAATCGTCCATTATTTGCTAACCCAACCCCCGGCTTTCATGATTTACATAAACTTGAATCTACACTACCCGAGGAGGCTTCCACATAAGTTTCATCTTTTGTGGCCCAGTGGATCTTGAGGAGAAGATTTTTGAAAGAGTATATTTAATTTTTCACTGAATAAACTTAAACCACTGTTTCCGAAGGATATCGTGTGGAAAGTAACAAATTGACCCTTTGGATTTTGAGAAGTCGAAAATTTAAGAGTATATGCACGACGCACATCCGCATGACAACCGACGAAAACAGATATCATAAGGTTACCTGCGTGACTCAGGTGACCTAAATAAGTTACCTTCATTTGGTGCATCTACAGGAAACTCGGACATTTTTGAAATGCCTAAAAATTTAAATGAATGGATTCAAAACTGTTAAATTTAATATTCATCATTCATAAACTTACATACAGCTGGGCTATCATTTATGCATAAAACTGTTTTCTTGGGGGGGGGGATTTTTTATTTCTGAGTAATCGAAACATAATCAAAAAAGATTACACTTAATTAGATATTTAAAAAACAGATATTAAAAATATTTGATAGTTATTATATAGACTCGGATCAATATGAAATATTTCACTCTGCTACGATTCTAAAAAAAATCGTTTGGAAAATATTATATATAATATTGATATTTGCTCCACATATAGGTTGATTAAAAAATTTAAAAGGAATATAAGTATTATTGATATTTGCTCCACATATAGGTTGATTTAAAAATTCAAAAGGAATATAAGTATTTGTATTTTCTTACAAAGGCTAACATTAGCAGCATCCTGGGGTATGAGATCTGAAAACCCCCTTGCAGTTGAAATTTTCTCCTTTGCAAGACAAGTCTCATTAGTTTCATCACCTATTTTGGAAACCACGCAGTTTGCTAACTGTAGAAAGTTACTAGGAAATAAAAGAAAAACAAACATTTTTGTCCTTGTTGACAAACGATGTAAGCGACTTCACCAAATACAACATCGAAGACAAACACGGAATGATTGCAAATGTTCAGATGGTTCTCTAAGCTTATGAGATGAAATATACTTACGGACACTGTGTTTCTAAAGCTTCTTTGTCAATAGGATAACGTATATTACAAGGGTTTGCATACTTTGCCAATCCTTGAAAAGTTGTCACTCGTGGACCCGTACACGGAGATTTAAAACCTATTAATAAAAACAATTTCATGTATATTAATTTCACTTTTTTCTGTCATACTATTTGGAACAGTATGAGAATACATGCACCTTATAAGAGGTATTACATGTATTTGCCAGACGCGTGTTTAGCGACTCTGCCTCACATCCGTAGATAATTTTATCGATTTTACCATATCCTATAAGATAATACCCTACAATCTTAGTGAAAAATATTTTGTTAGTAAGATGCGATATATTAATTTTTAAAATAAAATGTAAAAGGCATGTATTTATTGTCACTTATCTTTTTACATATCAACTTACGATGTTTATTTTTACATATAAACATTTTTTTCTTTTAAAATGGCGACAAATATATTATAAGCGTTACTAAAATCCTACAAGTGTTGTGTTGAGATGGCAATGGGAAATTTGATAAATTACCTTTCGTATTAAGTCTTGAAAATTATTTATTCATTTTATTCAATTTATTTTCCAACGTTTGGTAGGTTATCAAATTATTTAGTACATTGTGCATTTGAAAACTTCCCTCTAAGGTAGCTACCGTTCACTGTAGCTCAGTCGGTAGAGCGCTCGCTCCGTGATCGGGAGGTCGTGAGTTGTATCTCGGCTGCGACTGACCTAGTCGATAAAATTGGTAGCAACTGTTCCTTCGCCATGCGCTCGGCACTTTGAAGTGAAAGTTGCGGGTCCTTCGGATGAGACCCTAAAAACCGAGGCCCCGTGTCAGCGGCAGGCGTTTGCACGATAAAGATCCCTCACTGCTCAATGGCCCTGAGTGCCGAGTAAAGGTCAAAATTTGAAGCCCTTCACTGGCATACGGTGACGTCTCTATATGAGTGAAAAATTTTCGATAGGGACTTTAAACAATATACAATCAATCAATCTAAGCTACCTCTTTGGGTTAGATTTGTGCAACAAAATGAATTTCAATGCATATTAAGATAAAGATATTTAGAGGAACATGCATAAAAAGCATTTGGATTTGATAAGGATCACTTACATTGAGAGATAGACTTTCCAATTAAGCCCTCTATGGTGTTTTGATTGTGCAGAGCAATTGATTTTGGTTCAATACCAGAACACAGAATACCAGAAGAATTTTCGATCCGTCTCTTTATACATTTAATGATAACCACTATCCACCTGAAATGATAACGATAATTTCTTCTAAAACAGAAAAAATTCGGCTCTTCAAACTGTCAACAATACCTCATTACCTCACGATAACGATAGTTTCTTTTTAAGAAAAAAACATTCAAACGTTATTTCACGTACAAACTTGTCGTAAGGAGAGATGATACAATCATTTTTTTTTCCTTGGAGGAGACAATATCATGTCACAAGTTTAAAAAAAAAGTGGATCATTCTAAGAATATTTTCTCCTAAGAACTGGAAAATGAAATGGACTTCGAAAATAGTAATAGTTCAATAAAAAAAAACAAAAATAGACATAGCACAATCAGTAAAGGTTTACAGGTGAATACAAATTTCAGAATATGTTATCTTGGCGCTAAAAGTGTAATATAAACTAAAGAACAATAAACCAAGCCAGGTGAATTTTATTAGGAAAAGTAAAATGGTCAAATTTAGTCTATGTAGTATTGCTGATTTTTTGTCATTTTGTTTTTCCTCAGAGTGTGATTTGCCTATATTTGTTTTGAATTTTTGGAAATATTACCAATATTTTCACAGCAGTGTGGCATTTCATTTCCTAGTTCAAAGGAGAAAAAAAAATCAAAGAATTATAAACTTTTCTAAACTTGTGACATGATACATGTATTAAGGTCAGACGACACGTTCCTCTAAAATATATAATTTTTAAAATGTGTCAAATAAAGGTTTTCAACAAGTTTCTCAAAAAAAAGTGCTATTTCCCAGGTTTTGGAAAAATACTGCATGGTTCATATTTAAATAAAAAATCAAAGAATGGGTAATTTAAATGTGTGTGTCAATTAATTTTTTGTACTGATACATGTAAAAAGCATTTTGAAAACAATGTAAAAAAGTAGTTATTAAAAATCCATGTAATTTTTGATCTAATTTTTATTGAGGAATTTTGCTATAAAACATAAATGGTTGTGGTTCACGTGCGTTAGATATTCTTTTAAAGAAAAAAATCTTTATGCAATCGATTATAACAGGTTATTTATCAGCGGATTTTGCAAATAATCAAATTCTTATTTTTCTTTATGAAGTCTTTCTAAATATTATAAGAATTCTAAACACAACGTTTTGGTATTATCAAGAAACAAAGATTACCGTCGCATGCTGTATTTCATCATTTCGATAAAATTGGGATAAGTCATTTTAAGACAATTCAGTTTATATAAATATTTTTTTTCCAATTAATATCAAAAACATCTATCGTCATTCAGTCTTTCATTTGATATATTGTGTTTGGTATATGATAATACCTTGCTTATTATATCAGTATTATCTTAATTGAGCCAAGTGATTTCTTTTTGCCAGGTGTAAGATTTTGAATAAATTCTCTTTCACATGAATAAAATAGGTCTGCTAGTAATAAATCACCATAAGTACCAATGGACATAGCGACAGAATAACGATAAATGAGCTCTCAAAAACCTATATAGATATTTTAATCAAAAAACTAAAGCATCTTTTATTATAAGCTTCAAGGTAGATATGTGTGCATTTTTTTTTCAAATAGGCAACGAAAATGGCAAGGTATTAAATAAAATTCACCTTTTATAAAAAAAAAGTCATCTGACATTGATATAAAATTGAAAAAGTTGAGAATTAAATTTATCGGTTACATAGGTTATTGAAATAAAATATAGGGTTAATAAATGTAAATATGAATAGCCTTTCAACATGTCCTTCTTCAGAAAAGAAACTATGTGAAAACAAATCTAGTTTTAATTGATAAGCTCAACTCTTTTTACTTCAGTGAAAAAAAACCTAAAAGATTTTAATAAGATGTTACATAAAAATAGTTTTGTTTGTAAAGTTACAAGGAATTATACACATTCAATAAAATGTATGAATAAAATAAACACTAAAGCAAATTTATCTAACCTGCAGAATTCATCAGTTTCTGGTTCTGCAGAGAGACACTTCGATGTTACTTCTAATGTAAATGATTGATTAAGACAAGGCGAATCTACAACAAAGGAAAATATGCAATATATAGTACATATAGTTTATGAGATATGCATATATAATTTAATTTTTCTGAATCTACAAATTGTGTTCAATAAAAAGGAGAATCAATACAATAGGAAAATATTTTTGACGCTCTTACTACAAACGTCAACACCACAAAGTTCCCATCGAACACTTGAATTAGTCGTATAACACCAAGGTTCTTCTCTGTCAAAATTTCTACAGTAGTTCTCTTGAGCAAGACTAAAAACCCTGTAGTTTTGCTCGTGTGGAGTCTGCCTATCCCATCGTTGACATGTAAAACCTGATTCTGTTACACTTGTAGTTCCTTTGTATAAATAACCAGGCAATCGACAATCTCTCGAGATGGATTCTTCTAAAATATATTAAAACATGTTAGAATTGTTTTGTTTTTTTTTCAAACATAGATATATTTTATATGTTCCTTAATTTATAATATACACGTTTAAACAAACAGATTAATGACAGAGTCCACTTGTTTTGTTATACAACCAGCAGAAGCATACATTTACAAAATGTCCAGATTCATCTCAATACATGTACGTATAATGAAAAGGGGTTTAATTAAACGATAGTTATCGGTCTTTAAAACCAACATCTTTTAAAAACACTAACGCATAGATCAATTAATCCGAAATATTTTATAGATACCTGATGTCACTGGAGTGCCGTAAGATAGAAAATATGCGGTAGTATAAGTTGATATAATTGGAAACGTCCAAAGTACAGTTTCTGGAAACTCCAGGTAAACAGTTGTATAAAGTACAATCTTAATTAATAGGAACAATAACAAATCGAAAAGTGCTTCTGCTTTACTAAGCCTTATATTTGTATTAAGAATGAAGATATTATGATTCCAAAAATTAAATTATATCATTGTGAGTATGATTATTTTGTTGTTGTTTTTTTTCTTACAGAAGTTCTTTTAACATGAATTTTGATATTTTTTTCTTTTTTTTTCAAACATTACAAGGAGCACATTGTGGGCGTACCCGAGCAAAAAATCTGAAGTTAAAAATGTATTGACATTGTTTAGATATTAAGATTAAATACAATATGCACTCAAAAGCAACTTAATTACTATAGTTAATCAAAGTGACAAATTTATTACTATAGTAAAACAAACTTTAGTAAATGAAAGTTTTCATAGTGATCAAAATAGTGAATCAAAGTGACAAAGTGATCACTATAGTGAATCAAAGTTTTGAATGTTATCACTATAGTTAATTAAAGTGTGAAAGTGTTCACTATAGGGAATCAAAGTTTTCACAGTAACTTAAGTTTATCAAAGTGTCAAATTTTTTGCCAAAGTGTATCCAAGTGTCAAATTTATTGCTCAAGTTAATCAAATTTATCGCTATTATAAGAGTAAATAAAAGTTTTCAGAGTGTCAAAATTATAAATATCGTTAACTGTAGTTGACTATAGTTATTTTTAATAGAGAAACACCGACATCTTACGAACGAACGTAACTCTCCCTAACTTCCTAACTCTCCCTAACTTCCCGTATCTCGATAGTTTTCTCGGGACCAGTGATATAAAGTTTGAAATCGGAAGAAATAAGTATATGTGTAAAATGGAACGGATAGTGTTTTAACCACTTTGTATTTGAAAATTGCTTATGTCAATTTTTTTGTAATTACTTACAATGTTTTAACAGGTCTGGACGATTTCTAAATAAGGAAGTCAAGAACGATAACCGTGAATTGCTATTAATACACAGAATAAACAAGGCACTAATCCTTCTGACCAATCAGATAACAGCATTTAGACAAACCCGTGAGAGAATAAATAAAACACGTAGTTTTTACGGTTTTTGCTCAAAAGATTTTTTGAGAACAAACTTTTTGTAAACTTTCTGCGCATTTGGGAATAATGTTATATTTATGACAATTCTACCGTGAACAAACACGACTTGAAAGCTTGGAATACGTTTTAAGTGAGATAAAAAAAAGTGTCTCTAGGAGTTAGCAATCACAAAAGTTTAATTACGTTAAAAAATTGATATAAATACGGTAAATTTTCAGTTTTTAGAGCCTGACATAAAAATCTTATCGAAAAGATAACAGTCTTTATTATTTTTGAGTGTTTATTACAGAATACTAGTAGTCCATGCAATTTCTGATATGCAAGGTAAGATATTGGGATAAAACGCATTCATGTATAATTACAGGATTTTTTTTTCTCCACGTTAAACGCCTTTCCTTATGCCCATTTTAAGTCTGCATAGCTAAGTATTCGGCGCTCATGAAACCCGTGATAATGCAAAACTATATGTGTATACTCCATACGATAAACACTTGTGTGAGTTGATCTATACACATGGAATTTAAGCATTATCAATGAAAATCGGACGGCTAAGCAAAATTATATTTACCATCATATAATATATTCTGGTAAATGTTATGATTGAACTTGATAAAAACTTGCTGGTGCGATCTATATACCTCTGTAAATGATTATATTCTATCGTGCATTATTTTTTTCTTTACCGAGATAAAAATGTCAAGGTTGTTCACGGTAAAAATGTGGGGAATACCTTATTCTTCAAAAGTTTTCATCCTATTTCTACAGATTTTATGTTAAAAAAATCTTTTTGAGGAAAAAAACAAAAGCACGTGTTATCTTTTTGTTCTTTTAAAATATGTTTTGGGGTGTGTAAAAATGCTGTTGTCTGATTGGACAGAAAAATAATTACGTGTACTTGATGTATATTTATAGCAACTTTCGGTTATCGTTCTTGACTTCCATATTTAGAAATCGTCCAGACCTGTTTAAAAAAGCGACAAATAGAAGAAAATACACAATGATATTTTAGACGGATTAGGAAACACGTTTGTCATGCGTCAGTGAATAAAGGTAAACAAACTACTCGTAGTGTGCGCCTTGTTCATATCGGGAAATGTATTACTTTTTATAGCTTGAAAAATAAAAATAAATCCGTGCAATCAAGTGAATAGGTAGTGCGCTTTATAAAATGTCTTGTTTTGAGAGAGAGAGAGAGATAAATATATTAGAATATCACTTCAAAAAAAAATAAACGAACATTCATGGTAGACAGTATCTTGTAAGATATTAAATGACAATAAAATGGCGATCTTAACTAAATTATCTTAGGCTGCTTTTATTTTATACATATAACAGGCCTGAAGCAAATTCAGTTGGGGAAGGGGGGGTGCACAACCAAAAGTTTAGAGTCACTACCAAACAATTTCTTGGGAATTCTTGGGAAGCCAAAATAAGAAGATGATTTATTGAGGGGCACAAGTATACAGTAGCTAAGTTTTCTAATCTATAATATTACATTGTTTATTTATCGACTTCATTGGGGTGGGTGGGAGTGGGGGAGGGGGGGGGGGGGCTTATCCCCAACCCCTTAACCCCGTTTCTATATACGACCGTGTGTACATGTATATCTGTTTATTTGTGTGGATTATAAAAAAGGCTGAAAATATGCATTTATATACTAGCTAGGGTGGTGCATTTTTCTTAGTAAAGTTCTTTTCTTTGTCTTAAAGGTATGCTCCACTATGTCATTGTTTGTTAACCATGCATTATTCGTCAAAATATAAAATTAGAAGATACACTTTATACTTTTGACCACACACAGACTTATTTTGACCAACGGTCCATATAAAAACTATAACCGAAATTTTAACTTGCTTCATTTGTAAGGAAAAATAAATATTCACCACCCGGTTGTAAAACAAAAAAAGATTGATTCCAGAATACCGACCATAATATATACGGACTTTTAAAAGTGTGAATAAATTGCAAACGTAGTTGTCACTTAGTTGTCATGGCATCCTTCAAAAGTATGTGCACACATATGCTTATCAAAAGTGCTTGTAGACCAGACAACCTCCCCATACTCCAATATACATATATACCGGGTCCCAAGATAATTCACATTTGTCTTCTTTCATAGATTAACCGTCTAGTACAAATTTACAATGTATATCATATGAACAATCCAAAAAGTACATAGAATTCACTTTCAATTTTAAAAAAATCATACCTGTAGTATCTTAAATCACTTCTAACTTTTTAACTGCAGGTATCAATTTTATATGCTGTAAATTGTAAATGTTATTAATGAAAGAAAGCCAAAAAAATATCTTTGACCCGGACTTATATATATGCCATGGGGAGAGGGGGGGGGGGGTTAGGTCCTCTGATGGCATGCTAATATGGAACTTACTCCCATATATCTTAAATTTTGTCAAAAACTCAATTCACTAAACTTCCGTTTTTTGCGCCGACCCGCCTCCCTTGAAAGTCGAGGATATTAATTTTGGTCTGTCCGTTCGTCTAATAATTCTGTCCGTCTGTTACACTTTTGTTGCAAGCAATATCTCAAAAATCCTTTGAGCTTTTATAGTGAAATTAAAAAAAATATCTTTGGGTGTGGATGTTAAAGGGGGGAGTCCTGTCCACAGCAACCGTGAGAATTATATGAAGATATTTAAAGATACATGTTTGTAAGAAGAAGCTTTATCAACCAACAAATTACGAACGGGCATCCCCCTGAATTTATAATATGGCTATAATACCTGTGTATTAAAGCCATATTAATTTTTTTTTTTGAAGCAATTGGTATTTTGAACAAAAATTTCTTTAAAGTTTTTAGGTTTTTGCAATCTAAGTTTAGATCATAACTCCTTATTGTCTCGACCCCACTTCGCCCCCCCCCCCCCCCCACCCCCACCCTTCAACCCCTACTAGATCCACACATACTATTATTTTTTATTTCATGCCACAGAATGACATTTTATAAATTTTCCTTTTATTTCCCTTCTCGAACCCCTTTGCTAGTTTAAATGTCCATTGAAATGTATTGTAGCGTCACGGTAGCGACTTCGACAAGACGTGGCTTTGAGGTATCTTGTGGGGATTTTATCTATCGAAATCCCAATAAAATTGAAGAATTTTATAATCCAACCGTGAATACAATAGACTGCAATGACTGGTCCCCGTTTTGTGTTACGTTCGTTCGTAAGATGTCGGTGTTTCTCTAATAGGAGTGATCGGTCGGCAAGGGATGACCACTCCTCCATAGCATTTAATCCAACCTCTGATGCTTTGGAGGTAAGTGTCTCCTCTGCTCATATCTTGTAATGCTTAATGACTTTTGAGCCCAAATACTGTTCGTTATTTTCACATGTATTTCAAACATAGATGACAATGCGTACTTTGTTTCTTAAAAAGGGGGTTGGATAGGGGTGGAGTTGGTGGGGGTGTTGAGTTATCTTATCCGAATTACTATCTGTAAAAAAATACAGTTTATATCAAAGAATGTTTAAAAGCTAGATATGTAAAATATAATGCACTATCTACATCGCAGCACTGTTAAGGCCTAATATGAGAAATCAACGGAA